>NW_009649570.1:618815-631048 GCF_000708025.1 Charadrius vociferus
CACCTTTCAGTATTCTTAACTTCATAAGGTCTTTCTGTTAAATCAAATGAAATAATTGTTAGTAGTATTCTATTAAGCACATTCATTTCTCTAAGCTTCCTGATAAAGCTAAGTAAAGAAGTGAAACTACAGAGTCTGGCAGGACTTCCAAAATAAAGTTATGTAGTAAGAAGTGCTTCTCCTAAGCAAAATTTTTTTATGAACAACCAAGGGACCAAGAAACAGAACACCAATGACAAGAATCATTCCTCCTATCTGAGCATAACATTTTCTCAGAAGCCTTCCTTTAGAATCAGAGAAGCAGAGGCTGACACAGAACATCAAATAAAGCGTGGAGTCACTTACTTCCGTGCACTAAGTTCAGAGGACACGCAGGTAGACTAGTGTCAGAAAGAACAGAGCTAGCCTATAGGGATAGCAAATAAGGAGACAAAACTAACTACAATACAGACAAGAGCAGCGTCCTCACCAATAAGGATGCAGTCCCACAGACCACAGCAGGAATTCACTACAGCCGGAGACATAGTGGAGTCTGCAACTCTGGAGACATTCAAAACTCACCTAGACACCATCCTGTGCAACCTGCTCTAGGTAAACCTGCTCTGGCAGGGTCGTTGGACTAGATGATTTTCAGAGGCTGCTTCCAACCCTGACCATTCCGTGATTCTGTAAACATCACTAGGCCAGCAATTATGAGGCAAGTGCTAGATCAGACCTTAGGCCACAACAGAAAGCAGGACAAAAAGCAGGCCAAACAAACCCACCAACAACAGACAAAAAGACAGCACTAGCTTCAAAGATGCATCTTAAATAGCTTTATGCAGAGGGTGTGTGGGTAGACATCCCAGGAGAAGCTGATCTGGGCAATTAAGGCCTATTGGTGCACCCAGAGCACTAAAAACTAGTTAGTTGAAGTTGACATGATTCCTTGAAACTGAGAATAATTAGCTAACCTGCATGTTTTGACATAGCTGAATAATGTCTTCTCTGATGATGGCACTAATTACTCCTACTATACTTGGGTTATAACAGCTATTACTAGATTTTCTTTAGCAGGTGGCAACATAGGTACATTTTGCAAGGCTTTCTCCAAGGAATATCAACAAACTCTTCTGTGGATAAACTGGGAGAGATTTGTCAAGGCTGGTGACATATTTTATGCCTTCTCCACTGGTATTTCCCACTGGATTTGATAAATCCAGGTTTTTTTTCAGAGAAATCAGAGAGCTGCTCAAAGCAAACACTATGGAGCTTAAGCTGAGAGTTTGAGAGAAGCCAGGCTGTCTTTGTGTCTGTTCAGAAAAAGATTAGTTTTAGGCCTGTGTAAATCAACTTAGGTATGAGTTTGCAGGGCTTGTGGCAGAGAGCTGTGGACTATGTTTACACACACGCATCATTCTTTTCAAATAGGACTGTGTTAGCGAGGTCTTAATTTGATGTAAAGCTGATTTGACAAAATCAAAAGAAGGCAGCATTTTGGGCAGGTTTGGTGTTTTTAACAGTGCTCCATCTCTGATCAACACAATAGGAACATCTCTGTCTTTTCTTCCCCCTCTGAGAATAGCACATCCCTGTATAGAATATCTCTGCACAGCCAAATGAAGTGCAACTCTAGCAAATGCAAGCACATTTTCACTAATATTAATCTAGAAGTAAAACCCTGGATATTACAGGGGGGCCCTCTGCATGCAGCATCACCTCTAGGATAGCTCTGCTGAGGATCCAGTAAATCACGTGATAAGTATTTTTGCTGCTAATCCAGCTCAAGGTCTGTAGTCACAGCTGTGGTTATAGATGCTGGCCAGTTCACAGCTGGCAGCACAAGCATGCCAGAGAGAAACCATACCGTCATGTCATGTCGTTACTTAGATATAGCATAAATACTTTCTGCACGTGCTTGTCTCTGATTAATGTGTTCAAAGCTTTTTAGCATGTCTCCAATCTGTTTCTGAACCTTAATTAGGAATTAAACCCGGGATCCCTTAGAGCTGCTGGGATCTCCATGTGACTTTCCTTCTGGAGGCACAAAAGCATAAAAATCTCTGTCATTGCTGTTTCAACATTTTTGTTAATTCAGTGTTAAGCTGGGCTTTCAAAGCCATTAGGAGGAAAGCATGTACTGTTTGTCTACTAGAGCTGGTGGATATATTTATTAAGTAAAAACATAGACATGTTCTAATGAAATTTTCTAGCTACAAAAAACCATAGGTATAATTTGAAAGACAATATATATGGTATTATATATTATCTGCTGGTGACTTTTTGAGAGTATATATAGACTAGAAAGAGATTTTTTGTATTTTATTTATAATCAACTGCCAACTTTCCAATAATAGCAGTGACCTCATCAGAAGTGAAACAATATGTTCCAATAGACTAAATTCCTCTGGAGAAAGTGTGGGGAAAGGAACAGTTTTCAAAAAAACCCCTCTGATTTTCGAAGAGGAACATTGCTAAACTTTTGTTTAAAATAAATGCAAATCCAAAACATCCACCTTAAGTTTTTCAAAATGCAGGAAAACTACAGAGGCCATGTATTTCAACTGCCACAATGTTTGCACAATGTCAGCTACATGACCTTACTTGAGAGAATTAATCCAGCACCTTGTGTGGAAGAAGTCACTGCAGTTTAAGCTGCTGCAGAAGTAAATTTAAAATGATACATTTACAAGTACTTTTTTGACTCACATACCCACAGACATACGCGCTGACATGCTGAAAGTACTGTGACACTCGCAATGATAATGCACCTCAGAAATGTCCCAAAAATACACTTAAAGAATGACTGTATAATAAAGCAGTTTCTAGTAAAGATTATACCACTCTAATGCAAACCACATTTGAAAAGCCATGAGCAACTCCTCAAAGAACCGAGGCATTATGTACCAAATGGGTATAATATCCACCTGTGTCATTTATAGCAAAATACTTGCATGCAGAGTGGCAATATAACAAACATACAGCACCTTAAAGAAAAAAGGGTTTTGGTAAATAATGTCAAAGCCCTGAGCACACTAGTAGGCCTTAACTGCCCTGAGCAGCCTCACCTGGGGCCTCCTCTGAAAGGGGACTCCATATAAACTCAGGCAGGGCCCTAATCTAGCCTTGTTCCTGAGGGGCTGTGTGGTCTCTTTAGATGGACTGTGGCCCAGGTGGTTATCAGAGTGTAGCTCTCACTTGCCTACTGCTGATGCTGTGGGATGGTGCTGTCATCAGAGTATAGCTCTCACCTGCCTGCTCTGCTTGCTTACTGCTGATGCTGTGGGATGGTGCTGTGTTGGTGAGGCTGCTGTCTTGGCTTGTGGTTCACCTCCCAGCTTGCTTTCCTTGAGAGAACAGCCTTGCTCTGCTGTTCTCTTGTGTATAAACAGCATTTTAGCCCTGGTAATTTTTTTTTTTAAATGTATATGGGGTCCAGTATCTGGGGGTGTGAATTCACTCAGTGTATAAAGACTGCAGAAGCCATACGGTAAAAGTAACAGTTGTCTGTTTGTTAGCAGGTTACTTTCCCTCTGTAAAATGCAGAGGTAGCAACAAAGGTGGTAACAGCTCTCCATCAGGAAGTCAAGGCTGGAAAAGGGGAGGCTTTATGTATCATCTGGAAGGAGTGGAAAAATAATTTGGCATGGATCAGAAAAGATAGCAATAGTTGCTATAAATTTTAATGCAATTTATGCAGGAAAAGTCTTACAGTTGCTTGTTGTGGGCTATTAGGCATAAAAGAGTGTGCAAACGAGCAGATTAAAGAAGCGGGTTTTGCTCTACTTCCAAGGACTAAACTAACTTTTTCTGGGATGATGGGAGATATTGTCAGTGACTCAATAATATTTATATTTCCTTTACAAGATAGTAAAAGGCTTTCTTATGCTATTTATAGTGTTAAAATTAAAATAGTCTTATCTGATATATACTAAAGCTTATATTCATTGAAGGATAGGTTACAACAAAGAAAGATAACTTTGATAAACCTAATTCTTATCTAATAGCCTCTCAAGGGAAAGAAGAAAAAGCTGAAAACTTATTTCAGTGCCACAGCTCAGATCTCAAATATATGATTGCTATCTTGATTTCCACAGTTACTTGATCAAGCCAATTTCTGTGAAAAAGGTATACTATTCTAGAAACTTCAAGTATTCTTGAGTGTTAAATGATAACACGAGGATGGCTATGGGCTATTTTTCACAGAAAACTTGTGTTCTGAGATGCATCTCTGTGCAGCTTATATTAGAAATCAGACTTTCTTCTACTCCTCTGTTTATTAAACTTAAAGGATGTCATGCCTATTTGCTCATAGGTGGAACAGGGAAACTGCTTTTTTGTGTGTAAACAAACTTGGACAGAGTACAAGTTGTTGGTTATTGACTGTAAAATTTAAGCCTCAGATTAAAGATGCCTTTAATTGTACATAAAGGGAGCTCTTTAGATTGGAAATATGGAAATTGGATCATTTTGGTCCAATAATGCATTAGACAATAACCGATGCTTTAATGTTCACATCTCCGCCTTCAAATATTGATTTCATGCAAAAGTTGGCACATTATAGTAAATGGTGTTTTTTGAAAGTGTTTGTTAACATAAAGCAATATCCATTTTTATGCAGATTTTCTTTTGTTTTAATTCCGGCTTTGGTTTGGCAAATTTGTTCTAGTAAGTTTTTTTTTTTTTTTTGCTTCTGACTTTAAGGTCTTAATAGGACCCTTCTCTTTCCAGAAATGCAAAAATTGGAAGGATATTGAGAGGCCCGGGTAAAGACAGCATAAAGGCAGTATTACAAAGTGACAAATTAAGTATCTTCATATAGAAGTTCATGGCAGAGAGTCTGCTTTGCTGACTTGTCTTGTAGGGTGACTCGTTCTGAAAGCCATATGTCTTTCTACCTTGAGCCTGCAGCCCCTCTCTGGTTTCCCCTGCAGGCTGCTTGCACCAGGGAGTTCAAGAATTCTGTAGTCTCCATCAGGCATACCCCTGTCTGGGTTCTACTACCCCATTTTCAGTTCAGTCAGGTATTACAATAAGAATGTAGATTAAGATTTCTTTGCTATTTCTTTGCCAAATGACACCTCATGTACTTGTATTTCAAAGCTTATATCAGCAAAAGTTGTTATAATATGCTTGATAACTTCTGCAGTGCTGACAGTAGCAACGATACCCTTCCCCCCTAGCACCCCTCTTCTCCCCAGACCAAGAACCTGATGTCTCTACCAGTTGTTTCTACACTGTTGTGATAGATTAAAATAGTTTTGTGTGCTCTCAGCTATATCCCAGGTATCTACCCTGGGCAGGAGGGGTCAAGTGTGGCAGGAGAGACCCTGAGGCAGGTTTGAGGAAGAAGGGTGCAGAGGCTGGAAGAGCTTTAGGCTGGTGAGCTGCAGCTCTGAGCTAGGAGCTGCAGCTCATGCAGAAGATAGGCAGTTGGACAGGACTCTAAAGAATGGAAAGAACCACCTAGAGACCCAAGGGCACTTAGGTGGAATTTGCTGCAGCTCAGTTGGTTAATTGAAACAAACACTGGAAGCAAGGAGCTGCACTGTAAAGGCAATGTCTGGAAAAGAGTTCCTTGTTAACACTTTTATTTCTGTGCTGTATTCCATAGTTAATTAAATGTTTTTCTTTTTAATAAGTTAATTATCCCAGACTAGATAGAAATATAGTCTAGCCTTGTACATATTCAAAGCCTTTTGACCTTGATTAGGTTGTTACAGGAGACTGTCTTGGCAGATTCATTTCTAAGGGTTGGCCAAACTGGGTTCAATTATAGAATCATAGCATTGTCTAGGTTGAAAGGGACCTTTAAGATCATTGAGTCCAACTATCAACCTAACACTGCCAACACCACTACTAAACCATGTCTCTAGCCAGCACATCTACCCATGCTGCTGCTATCACAAAGGTTAAATCCTGACCCACTGGTGCTCAGTGCAAGAGTCGGGTTTCCTTCCAATGGATGCCCCATGAGCAGGCACGCAGAAGATTGAACTGTGCCAGCAGGGCCCCTGCTCTGGATGATCCAAGGCCTTGGATTGTGAGGTGCATGCAGTGTTAAGCACACCTTTTCCACAGCCAGGTGATCACTGGAGTGGATGGTCTGGACCAGCATAGCATGTTGCCTGTGTACCAACAACATGTGTAGCTAAACTGACCAAAACCAGATACCTGTAAATGAGGTAGTCAACTCACTCAATAGGATATTAGCAACCGTGAAGACAGGGATGGAAGGAGCAACTGGGTATAAGTGCATGAAGAGAGACTGCATTTAGGTTCCCTGTCAGCAGAGGTTCTAAATACTGAATTACCTATCTAACTGTCTGATTATTCTTTTTAGCTAATCAGAATTATTTGCTGAATCTTCACTATCTCTGCTATGTAAAATTGACCAAATACAAGGAATAAAAGCGAAGCAATTCCCTCTCACTGAGAAAGAAGCATTGTGTAACTTCCCATATATTCTAAACAGAGTAAAACTTCTAATTTAGAAGGAGGAGAGTAGGTGTCTGAAGCCTGGCCTTCACAATGTCTGAGGCTGTGGCATGTAACAAATGTTACCTCAGTCTACTGTAGTTGTATGTTATGAACATCCATTATTCTGATGGCCATTTCATCCAACATGAACATGATCAAAAGTAATGACACAAAATGCCATGAATGTTACACTGAACTCAGAAGAGCAAGAAACACAGGACATGTGTCTTCCTAATTATCTCCACATAGTGGAACATTTTACATGCAATGCTAACCTGTAGTTTGGGGATCTCTGGAGATGATCACTGTCCTTGTATAAAGCCTACTGTAATATTTGTATTGGATGTTCATACGCCATGGTTTAAGAATTTGAAGTTTTCCATTTGAATTTCCTTGACTTCGTGATGTATGTCATTCTGAACACTATTTAAACACTGTTGTTGGCAGTATTTTCCTTCTTGCAAAGACTAGAGTATGTTCCTTTGCATGTCTTAGAAAATGAAGGCAAAAGAACAAGGTAATTATGTTCAAAACTGTTTTCTTAAGCTATTTTAAACAGAAAAATTAAACAGTTTAATGCCTTTGCCTTACTTGGTTTCCTTGCAATGTCCTGTAGCAGTCAACAAGGCAAATTAAAATGGAAAAGGATTGTACTTTTGTAACATAATAGCTTACTACAAGGTTGTATTACAATTAACAAAAATAAATTTACAACCCAAGCCCAGAGAAACTTTTATGCAGTTAATATTTTGCATTTAAAATTGTATAGATTTAAACATCGTATGAAAGTATCAAAAAATGTTCCAATTTTTTCCTCAGTTTTGGTGGAAATCTATTATTTGTTAAACTCATGTTCCAACTACGATAAAGTTGAAAATCTGTACTTTTACCCTGAAACACAATATGGTAACATTTTAAGAAGGAAAAAGAGGGATTTTTCACTTTCATAGGAACAAAACAAATGTGGGAAAGAGCTTTGTATTTTTACTTCCATGCAAGAGCTGTACACACAGGTGAAAAATAATGGAGCAGAGGGCATAGTAGTTAGTGCTTTGTGAACTGGATGTACTTTTTGGTGTGTGAAAAACATTTCATTTCGCGTTGCATTGTGGAAAAACACTGTGCTCTTGATTTCTCATGTTTTGTCTTCCAAGTATGTCCGTTAATTGAACTTCAGTTGAGGAAAACACTTTTGGCAGATTGTGTTGTAGGTCTAAAGAACAACATTTCTATAAAGAAAGGTGAAAAAGTCAAAGTTTAACTAGTTTACAAATTGTTCTAGTCCCTAGATGTTTGAGTTTTCATACATCACCCTGCTGTCTGAACACAAGGCCTATGGACTGAAGCTTTCCACTTCAACTTCCTTGATTTTGTAGTATTTGTCTCATTCTGATTGTTAGTGATGAATAATTCTTCTTATGTATTTTGAGCTAGCAAGAAATGCATTTAATGTGACTATCCTCTGTAACACCTACTGCCCATTATAGTAAGGTGATATTGTGAAGCAGAAAGATGGTTCACTTTCTTCTGGCATTAGTCAGAATCTGTAATTTAACAGTGTATGAGGACAAAGGATTGCCATCCACGCCAGCCAGAAGAGCCGGTGCTTATTGTTAATCTGTCTTTTAAGTTTCTTTAGCAGATTCTTTTAATCTCTGCAACATTTTGGAAGCATACAGTATTCTAAAACTAAAACTACTGTGATATTTTCATTTTCAAAATAAGAGTACCATCACAAAACAACCCCCAAAATGATTCCAAGTTTCTGTTATTTGGTTACTTCAAGTACTCTTTCTGAATATAGAGTATATGTAACAAAATTAAACTTTGTGGATTTTTCAATTTTCTAAAGCAATAAAAACCCAGGCCCCAACTCTCACAAATGGCAATCACAGCTTGAAAAATGAAGCTAAAAAATTTGGTTTCTAAAATTCATTCTGGGGCTAATATACTCAAATTAATATAAAATATTTGGAAAGTATTTATTTGGCATGAAAGAATGGATATGACTCTTCTCCCTGTGTAAATAAAAATGTCAGTCCCAAATAGGCCTTACCTTGTATCTTGAATTGATACTTATGACTGTAAAATATCACTGCTTTCTACTGTACAGTGTTTAAATTAATGGACTAGAAATAAATTACTATAGAACTACATTCTGCATTTCTTCAAGGTTCCAGAGATGTTTTCAGTGTCTGCATGCACAGACTTAATGAGAACTTTGTTAAAGTGTTTGAGAAGTTTTCCAGTGATAACAAAGAGCTGATGATAGGGAATAGTTCAGAATAGCAAACATAAAAGTGATGTTTATCATCTGGATTCTTAAAGGAGAAGAAATAACCTGCAGCTAGAGGCTCTTTTCAACATGACAGCAGGTAGCCAACAATAAAGCCAAGTTATTAAGAAGAGAGCATGATACCCTGTAAGAACACTTATGAATTAGGGAGAGAAAAATTCTGCCTCCCAGCAATCACAAAGGGGAAAAAAAAAATAAAATAGGAGGAACAGTTTGGAGCCTCCCAGAGGAAGAGAAATACTGGTGAGTGGATAAATACTGTTTACTACCCAGCACATGATGGAAAGTATAATAGCTGGGACAGGCTGATTGGGTTGGGAAGGATTTGGGGAACAGTTCTTAAGCAGTTGAGTCTGTGCTAGTTATAATTTTAAGGCAAACCCAGAAGCATTACAGGAGTTGGTTGAGTCACAATTTATCTTTGTATGAATTGATACGATTAATGGCTGTTGCTATGCAGCAAAGGAGGGTCTTTAATACTTATTGCCTATCTAACTTCTCAGTACTTGGTTCATTTAATCCTGTTGGGGTCATGATTTGACCCAAGGAAAGTTTTTTCCTGGAAAAAGGCATACCACTACTAAGTTATTTTTCATACTCTTTTGAAAAGAATGATTTCTTACAAGCAAGTGAAATGGTTTACAATCTGAATCGAATTAAGATGTTTGTAGTTTCACTTGGATTAAATATTTTAGGCTAGTTATCTAAGGAATCTTCATCTTTTGACCTTTTCCAGTTCTCCCACCTTCTCCTTTCCTTCTTACTTGAACCTTGGGCCAGTTCTAACCAAATTTGACAAGAATTGAAATACTTTTTAGCTGTTATAAGCTTCACCAAAACAAACATCAGAGGAGACAGATGGAAGAAACCTCAGGTACAGGAAAATCTATGAGTTTAACCACAGTGCAAGAAAATGCACTCAGGAGATGGCATATTATATCCATATGGTATGTCATGTTTCAAGACTTAAAATGCTCACATTGTATTTTATCCAAACTACTTATAATTTAGACCAAAGCAGAAATGTGAGTGGCTGAAAATGTACAAAATGAAAGAGAGCATAGATGAGGTTCCTCTACCATAAACACTAAATGAGGCATATGGGCAGTGATGAATACTTTTCCTTCAGCAAAATATTACATTTAGAAAAAGAGCTGTCTTGCTTAGAGGACACAATAACTGTGTTGCAATATGAGTGTCCAGTCACATTCCTGCAAGCAACTCTGCTTTTCAGTCTGTGTTTTCTTCCTTCTTTTCAAGACTGACTATAGTAGGTATCAAGGTCTTCTTGACAGAGTCTATAAAAGATGTCAAGTGAGAAATACATTCCCCCTGCCTACCTTCCTTGACCATGTGGTTTTTATAAACTCTTCTAGGAGTTTTGCTTCAGGAAGGACAATACCAATTGCAAAAACCCCTCATCCCTTTCTCTTCTACTTTAAAAAAAAAAAAAAAAGCATGCAATAAAGTGCCCTGGAAGGACTACATGCAACTAAACAGCATCTGTATTTTGACTGGATTAGCTAGCATATTTCATTGGCTGAAAAATGTTGAGTAAAGTTAGTTTAGGCGTTTCTGTATCCATTATGATGTAGCTAGCAGATCTGTTTTCTTATTGAAATTCTATCATTTCCTTCCACAGAAGAATTATCAAAGACAGCTGCCCTTTATTTCTTCATATCATGCGTATGAATTTTTTCCAAAGAACAAAAGGAAAAGTGGCTATTTCTGTAAGAAAAATCTGCCCTAGGAAAGATACTTATTTCTCTCTATAGTTAGTTGTACTTTTTTTCCTTCCCTCCAGTCCATTAGATACTAATGATCTGGGTGTTGTTTACATGATATTTTGATGTACTCTGAAAAATCTCAGGATTCCTTTTGGAACTACAACATAATGGCAGTTTATGCAATCTTCTCAAATTCCCCTAGTATTTTTCCCCTAGGCTCTTGCTTGGGATTATAGCTGTCAAGAAAATCACCTGGAGAGCAGGGAGGAGTATGAGGTTGGTTTGTTTCAGGTTTAAAGAAAAAATATCTTGACATGCCTCCCAGCTAGTTCACATCACTCATTTAAGAACCTAAAAAAAAAAAAAAATAATAATCCCGTGTCCATTTGTTTCAAGTTATACAGAACCAACTTCAGAAATATGAGCAAGGATCATGCCCATACCTAGAAAGAATTGTCTGTATTTAGTTCAGTTTTGCACTGAAGCAGAGCTATTCCACCTTTGCTCTACAGTAACCTTTACTTTTCAGAGTCCAGTATAATAACATATGTCAAGCAATGGGGGGAAAAAATCCAAACCACAATTTAGTATTTCAGGGAATATTAGATACGGTACGGAGGCATGAATATTTCCCTTGGAATTTATTAAGAAAAGTCAATACAATGTTGTGTTGTCTTTTCCAGCAATGTCCTTCAAAGCAGAGGTTGTTTCTTTGCTTTCTTTTCCTCTGCTATTGGACATGGCTTTCTCTTTCTACTGGGATAGAGAGATTTGAACAAGTCTAATGCTTGTTCCAAAAAGGACAGGTCCATAATATCTGAAGAAAGAAGCATTTTACTGGCTCCAAATCTTGTTTGCAACAACAGGATGCAGTATTACAAGCAACAATTCCCACCATGAATAACAAACATAATTTAGATTACTGTGTAACAGCACAATATGCATCAATAGATAACTTGCCTTTGTTTATTTGCTATACGAGCAAAGGCAGTCCACATGTTGAACTGCCATATCCAGTCTTTTCTCCAGTGTGTAAGTAGGTGGAAGAATAAGATTATTTTTTTTTCCCATTAAGAACTTAGTGATATAGAGAAATCACACTATCCAGACACCAGTTAATTATCGTTGTATCATGCCTGATTGATGGGTTTTATTTTACTACCATCGGCTTAGAGATGAGGTGAGATAAATTTAGGAGAAACAGGGGAACTCTCTTGTTTTGGTGTCATGTGCCTACTAAGACTACCCTTGAGAGGCTAATGAGGTTAATTCACAGCAAGGTGCAACAGTAGCTTAGCAATTATCTTTAGAAAGGCTTGCTACCTCTTTGCTCTGAATTTGTAATGAAAGTAATCTGCCAACTCCCAGAGACAGGTAAACAACTTGTACACAAATTGATTAGCAGTTGGGAGATGGTACCTCCTAGAATAAACAGATGAATGAGTTTTGTTTCCATGTATTAATTAAGTTAATGACAGCCATTTTGTATGCAGGATTTTCACTTCTTTGACACGGTGTAGACTGCTTGCTTCAGTTCTCTTGCCCAGGCAGAAAGCAAGCAAGAGATTATCCAGGGCAACTGTCATCCTTCAGGCTTTCAGTAGATTACCAACATCATATGGAGTGTGAAACCTTCCCTGGTAAAGGCTCATCAAACAAGTCAGAAAAGGCTGTGAAGTATTCCTGCAGGTAGGTTCACTGAGCAGATAATCCAATTTGCTTGTCTTCTGCTCTCTTTGTGCCACCCTGCC
>NW_009649570.1:631092-647555 GCF_000708025.1 Charadrius vociferus
TAGTTTCTCTGACGGCTTCCTATAGCAGAAGCGCTGTATCAACTGCAGTGACTTAAAAATAAGCTACATGGGCTTGAAACGAAGTTCAGGTAAGAGAGAAGTCAATAGTTTAACTCATAATAGCATTTGCTGCTTTGGAAGTGACTTGCAATAGGATTTTGACTTTTTGAAGTTCTCTTGTTTGATGGACAGTTTTTACTGAAAGAAATTATTAGAAATTATCACACTAGCTGGGCATCATCATAGTAAGATTAACATGGGACATATTTTTGCATTGTAAAGACAGTCTGCAAGTCTGCATTTCAGAAATATATTCGGTCCTTTAACAGTGTATATCATAATTTGTAAACTTTCTCCTATCGCTTGATCTTTGGAAGTTGTGCTAATACTGCAACTGGTGAATGTAATTTGAGCAGTAGGAAAAAAAAAAGCTATTTTAAGACGAGGACAATAGGAAGTGAATCACTTAAATAAAATGAGAGATAAAGTATTAACACATATTTTGCAGCCTGCGCAACAATAATCTAAAATTAACACATAGCCTTCTATTTGCATGAAATTTAGGGAAAAAAGGAAGACATACTTTAAGAAATGCATAATAGTGAGTGCATTTTGTATGCAAATTTACAACACGTCTCTATTGAAGTTAAGTGTGGCTTTAATCAGTTGCACAGTGGTGGAAGCATCATTCAAATTAGAGTTTATGCACGGTGCAGTTGGCTTTCAAGGAACATCCAGTCTATTCTGCAATCATATAATGAAAAGGGCTATGACCTCATCTGTGCTTTGAACCGTCTGATGTATTTTAAGATATTTTGCACTCTGAGGTGAAGTAGTAGATTCTAATACCATTAAATGCACTGACTTTCTCCTGTTGCCAAGCTGGAGAGGAGAGACCTATTTCTGCAGGCATTTTTTTCCCTAGGGCCCCTCTTAATGCAACTTTTTACCTGGTTTCCATTTTGTAACATAGGAAAAACAATGTTTTGTATTTGTTTTGATAGTCAGGACATTCATATATAATCATGTAAAAACAAAGGCGCATTTTGAAGTCACACAATCTTTAGTTATAGAATATAACCAAATGATTGGATGAGTTGTACAAATAGTGTACTAATACTTCTTTATAATTATTTTCTTTTTCACAAAGAATTTGCTTTAATAAAAAGTGGTTGAACCCCTATGCAAATGGTCCACACACAAAACTTCCTGATCTTCTAGTTTATTTTTAATCGGCTCTTAAACGTTTTTAAATAGAGTGGTTTATATGCTTTACCTCACGTTGGACTGGGAAGGGGATAATTGTTTTCTTTTCAATCTGGAAACACATCTGAAACGAGGAATAAAGTCCAATCAGTTTCCTTCTAAAAAATATTACTTCCAGTATTTGGTGCTGCTGCCAACAAAATTAAGGGCCAAAGTTCTTTTGTATTAACCTAATCTTGCAGTATTTGAACTGTGAACAATGCACGCAATTTTGATTGCTGTTTACTTGATTATTTTTTCTGTTTACTTGATTATTTTTTAAATGCAGAGAAAAACTTTTCTATTAGCATATGTTGATCACCAGGTTTTATAAAAAGGTAAAATTAATACTTTTATTCAAACAATGCCCTGTTTTTTAAATTATTAGAACTTCACTGGACTTTTTTTAGTTCTAATCCTAAATCAAAAGCAAAAAGGTACAGAGCAACTTGCATTTGGGCAGTCATACACATGTTTAGAGAGAATTGCCAGATGTTTCTAGCATACCCTTATCTAATCTGTAATGCTTTCAATACATTCAACTGAAGATCCAAAGAACTTTAATCCTTACCGTGCTCACACTTTATTGTCTAAGGAATTCTTCTCTTGCTTCCTCTGTAACCCCACAATTGAACACCAATCTGAATGACAGCCTCATTATTTCAAGTTTGCTGCAGGACACAAAATCAAACTCAGAGTTATAATGGAATACATGTCCAGCAATAAATTTTGTCCTGGTTAGTAACAAATGCCGAGATAATGTGATAGAATACTACTAGTCAATTCATTGTAAGCTGTAGTCTTAAGTCAGATGTGGTCTTAAAGGTCAGCTTCCTACAGCAGTTAACTTTCCTAGCTCTTAGAAGTAACCAGTATTACACAGAAAGTTCAATTAAAAATCCACTGCAACCGAGTCTGTCAACTTTCAAACACTTCAAATAATTTTAAATATGACAGCTGAATTTTTTTCCTACCTCTGTTACTTCTTCCTTTCCTATGAATTTTTATGTGCTGCGAATTTAAAAAGGAGGAAAATTATGTGATCTTGCCATTTTTTTTTTCGCTGAGCAGCGGTATCCTTGCACAGATTATCAAACACCTTGCTATTTCTGTTGTTTTAATGCAAGCCAAGTTATATAAGGAAAAAATAAAATAATGATAATCTATTTTGATAAAATAATTTAATCCTACGTTCTTTTCTAAATGTTCACTCTACACTTCAAGGATGTAATACATATTTTTCAGACTCATGTTTCTAACAGTCTGAGTGTTTTGTTTTGTTTTTTAGCAGAATGTCCCCACTTATGTTCATTATCAGATGTTCCTGAACAGAAATGACTGGAAGACTATATTTGTTTGATACAACAAACTAGTTTGAAAAGGTCTTATCCATCCATGGGGATCAATCCAGGCTACTTATTTCTTTCTGTATGTTTCCTAACCCAGGACATCAAAGCACCGCTAACTTAAACAGCTGACTTGCAACTGTGGTCTTCTTTATTCTGGAATTTTTACTTTTTTTTCTAACGAAAATATTTTTCCAGCAAAGTAAATCTCCTCTTTCTGAAAACAGCTGCTTAAACTTGTGATTCTGTGCACTTTGTGTCTGTTTTGCTATACTTTGGTTAAATGTGAAAAGTTTCTTTTGGAAATGAATGCACAGACCTAAGCAGTATTTTTGATTGCTATTGATGTTAACTTTCTTCAAACTTGAATCTTTAAAGCCACTCTGCTTCTCATGTTCCCTTTTTCCCCTATTATTATTTTTATAATGCTTTTTTCTCTTTGCCATAGAAGAAAAATAAACAGGCAACAGAACTCCTCTGTTCTGCTGCTCATATGCTGAACACATACGGTCTTTATGCATTATGACTGGGACATAAAATCCAGCTGGTGTTGATTTCAATAAGGAGACATTAATCAACCATCCTTCCTCTTCAATATAATGGCAAAAGAACGCTCCCAATTGTATTGACACTGAAGATGTCTCAGAAAAAAAAAAGAAACTGTAATAAGATGGCAAAAATAGCTGTGCCTTTATGAATGCATTTTTTAAATGCATAAACTTCTAACAATTGAATGCTCTTTGGCATTATCTAGCATAGAAAGATTCATGATGAAGAGACATGCAGTGATATGTGATGCATGCTGATAAAAAGCTCTCATATAAAAGCAGAGATATAAAAAGAAGATTTGGCTTCACATATGCTAGTATAATTTTTTCTTGTGAAAATCATACTAACCTATAATGTTTCTTCTCTCTTGCTCTCCTTTTTAAATTATTTTGTAAGGTCACAATTTCAAAAATTTGCACTAGATGAAGTATGAGAAACAACTGTGGTAAACAATGAAATAGCAGGGTACATGCTAAGTGATCTTTTGGGTCTTTTCAGGATCTGATTCCAGAATCTAGCTTACAACAACGTTCTAACATCACAACTATGTTTGAGTACAGCAAAAAAAGCAAGATTAGTACAAGTAAAACTATTAAGAACAAGTATGTTGCTTAACTGTGGTAGGTTAATCTTCTCATCTCAAACACTTTTTTTTTTTTTTTTTTTTTTAATGAGATGGATTAATGATTGTCAGGGAGGGAAACATCAGTTCATTTTGCTGCTGAAGTAGAGATATTTCCTGCAGTAAACTCTGACAGTAAACAGTCAATGCATAAACCATAAGTAAAGTATGTCTCAGAGCTTGTAAATTCAGTTGGTTTTACTGTCTCCCCCCTTCTTTGGGTCATCTGTTACCCTAGTTGTCATTATTTTCTCCTCCTTTTCCTACCAGTTTCCTTTTTTTCAGTCCTCTCCACTCTGCCTGTTTGGTTTTTTTATATACATACTTTCATAAAAATTCCTTTCTATCCACCCTAAGCTTGTGGATATGCGGGCTTGCTAGAACCCATTTATTGCTGGCTGCATTGTTTTAGTCTTCCTTTTATTTTCATCCTCATCAGCTATGAATAATGGCAAGAGGCTTTCTTTATTCTATTTGCTTGTATATAGCTGGTATATAGCATAAACGATAACCAAACGCAGCAATAAGTGGCTGAAATAAAATCATGTTGATTTACTTTCTGCTCCTATTTCACCAAAAAGAAGGATTTTCATTTTTGTTACTTTTTCCTTATTGATTCCCCAGATCGCAGTGTATTTTGCAGTTTTGTTCTTTATGTCTTTGGGATTTTTAAACTTAAAGTAATTAATTTTCAAATACCTACACAAGTTAATTCTTGAGTTAATCTGGTCAGTTAACACTTGCCGTATTTCTACAGAACCAGAAAATTACATAAGTAAAATGCTTCAAATTCTTCTATTGATATGTATTTGACATGAGAAAGGAGTTCAAGACTTAAGTCCCAAACTTTTCTTTGAAAATTTATCTCTTTGGAGATGCTGAATAGTTCTTTTGAAGTAACAGTATATGCTTGCTGGATTTTTTTAGAAGTTTATAAAGAAAGTTAAAATTTGCTTTAAAAGTAAAATTTATATGCTATGAGTTCTCTAAAATAAACATAACTAATTGGGGGCATACACTGAGAAACAGTAATTCTCAGGAGACAGGAACTAATTGAATTCTCAAAATGTCACATTAATGATTAGAAGAGATTTTTGGCTGGAAAGAACAAAGGCAGAAGTTGTTAGAAAGCAAGCTCTTCATACCTTAATTTATGGTTCTAAACCTAAAAATAATCTTCTGAATCCCACTTGTTTGAATAGAACAACTTACATCATTGACATTGAAGCTAATACTAAGAAAATTGTTCATTTGTATTTCCTGTAGAGAAGCCAATCCTGTGTTCCTTAGGCAACTGTTGACCAAAGGGTGGTATAAGTTAGACCAAGGATAATTCCAAAACTGGAGTAATTTACTTTTTGTGAAAGAGGTAAATAAATATCCCACTGTACAATGTGATTTCACCCTATGATTTCTGTTAACTTACAGCGGATTTAAGCAGCTCCTGCAATCTTAGTCTGTTTCTTGCCTGTCCCTCAGTCTCTCCCAGTTGCAGTTTGCTCTCTTCAATTGTCCAAATTGGTAATTTTTAAGAACCCCATCCTCAAATATGTAAGTGAAAAAGCAAAAATGAACTTTGTATTTCTAGGTTTTTCTCTTCAACACAGAAAATCTGTATATAACCTTGTAAAGAGGTCACGCAAAGAGCTCAGCATAACCAAAGGTGAGGGAGCAAGTGTTCAAGGGTTAAGAAGGGCAGTAATCCTTTAAAATGTTTTTGCAATCAGAAATTATCATAGGAATCATATAATTTTCTCTGACCCTTCGTGCATAACTTAAAATTACAGCCAAGCAGCCTTTACTGGAGGAGTTTTACTTTGTCTTGTTTTCTTTCATTTCTCACATTAATACAGGAAAAAGGTATCCATGTGGTATCCATTTCAGCATTATTTACTATAACTAATCCCAAGAGTGCAATACTTCCAGTTAATGAGCAATATAGATTAAAGGCAGATGTTTGCTGTAACCATGAAGCTGGCATTCATCTCATAGCAACATGTTTAATCTGTGCTGTATGTTTACTTCTTGCTCTGTTGGTCGTCAAGTAGTTGTAGTTCTCTATTGTAGTTTAAATTAAAAAAAAAAAAAAAAGAGGCCTCCATCTTGTGCCCATCAGACATATAGAAAATGGAAACTGGCAGTGTTCACCAGTGTTTCATGCATGAGCAGTGAAAACAAGGAGGTCTGATTGTCCAGAAGCACTTGATGTTGCAAATTAACAGGAATTCGACTTTGGAAAAAACCATGATACTTGTAAAACTGAGGAAGTAAGCTGACAAGTTTAACTTCAGAACCAGCTGAGCTCTTCCATTGCAACATTTGCACAGCAGAAGTTTCAACCCATCTCTCTGCTGTTTTAACTCAGGCATGACGTTGAGCATGTGCTAGTCTTCTACAGCAAATTGAGAAGTGGGTATACGTGTCGCTGCTTGGAATAAATAGGTACTGAGTGAGAGTTGTCTTTTTGTCCCAATTACTTCTTGTCATTTGACCACGTATGAGATGGTTTGGTGCTCTGATCTTCACCCAGAGATTAGCTCTATGCAATGTTGGATGCTTAGAAGTTGAATCTGTGTTGTGATGTGCAAGCACAAGACAGGGTGGGGGTGGGAACCCCAAACAAACAAGATATCAGAAAGACTAAAAAAAGAAGGATCAATATTTAATGATATCTAATAGAAGAATATGGAGTAAAATAAATGAGAATAAAAGAATTTGTGCGCATTTAGAAAAGGGAGCCGCAACAAACTAAAGGGAAAAGGTACAGAACTGTTCTCGGATGAACAATTAGCAAAATTCAGTTATTTAATGAAGAAAAGAAAAACAATTTATAAGTCATTGACACAAAAGCAATGATTCAGAATTATTTTAAGTCAGAGGCAGAAGCAGAGAGAGAAATTATTAGAGAAAAATACTCTAGGAGCAAATATTAAGAAAATACACTTTTAGGGAAGTTAATTTTATCTGCTGACATTGGCGAGTATGATTGTATTGCCTTAGCAGACATCCTTTAGCTTCATTAAGCTAGAGAAAAGAGATTGCAATGGGATGGTAGGAGTTTTTCCCAGGGGCATTATTGCTTTGTATTGTTAATATTGGCCATACACTAATGTAAAATTACTTGACTTATTGGTACATTAGTTTTTCCTGAATATCAAATGCTTTGCCATTCTCAATGTCAAAAGCTGAAAGGCTCTGAAAGGATGTCTTCCTTCGGGGGGAACTAAGGAGCTTACAATACAACAGGAAGAAAAATTATTAAGTTTAGGAAGATTAGTTAAGGTTCTTCATGTTCTCTTAGGCACAATGTGAAAAATGACCTTTGGAAGAATATTTTTAAGTAGGGAAGGACTAGAGAGCTTATAGTAAATGCAGTAGGAGGTTCTAGATGATTCGTGGAAGGAGTAAGAAGATGGGAAGAAGAGTAGGAAGTTCTTCACCTGTAGGGAGTACATAAGAAATTTTAGGGTGAAATGGGCAATTAGAGCAGAAAGCTCATATAGTAACATGTTTGGCTTCAAGAGGATTGTTATGAATATAGCATGGCTGGGCTACCATGACATAAAGAGTTGCTGGTTCATGCAAGATGAGGCAATAGCAACATACAAGTTTATTTGTAGACTGCTTGGAAATATGAGAACATATTTGCTCACACTTTCCTTTAGTAGCAAGACTAGCTTCAGAGCTGACATTTTTAAAGAGAAGAGATAAAAATTAGGAAAGATTCAGCAGTAAATGAAAAATATTATGTCTTTAGGACTGTGGTCTCATGTTGCATCCATCTCAATTGGTGGGGACGCCCCTGGGGTGTTCCCTTGTGTTACTAAAACCTAAACCATCAGAGTGGGGAGGAAAGCCAAGATTCACCTGAAGCCACACAACTGCTACATCCCATCCAAAAACTAGGGAAGAAAACACAGCAGTGAGTGCAAAGCAGAAAGTGGGACAGCTCTACTCCAGAAAGAGAATGAAAAGTCAGTAGAATAAAATCCGTCCAAGGAAAGGACAAATATATTAAGTAAGGAAAACAATTTGGCATTTCTTTTGGGAAATGGGAAGACAGTATTACAGTAGAAAAGAAGCAGTTTAGAAAAAACATTTTAAATGCCAAATTGCAGTCATCTTTGTGTATTTTGTGTATGGTCTCTATGAAAACTTCATGCTGACTTTGAGACTGCTGAGAAGTATGCACAACTGAGAATGAATATGCATGATTCTTACAAAAATATTTGTATTTGGAGAGTATTGTCAGTATCCTAACTTGGTGTTAGTTGTAGTTTCACTTTTTTCTCACACTAATTTTGAAGGTGATCCTGACTATTAGGTGGGGAATAAAGGAAGGGAATCATAGTGCTGAATTGCTTGATTTGTTTCCACAGCTAAGACATGCCTTAGAAATTTTAAGTGACAGGCAGGAAAGGAGATTGAGAGCAGATAGGCATTCTATTGTTTTGATGTTTTCTTTAGTAACTTTGTTCCCGGTTTTGTAATTGAGACTATATTTTGTTTGCTAGAATAAATTTGATGTTTTCTTTCTTGTTTACTGACATAGATAGGATGGGCTACCCAGAGGTAGGTATCCTAATAAGCAGTGAATACCAGAAATTCACTTTACCCACGTGTGTGGGAGTGTGAAAGTGTGTGTTTGTTACTCAGCTGTAAGGATCCATTTGTGAGCTGATATCAGGAAGTATTAGCATGCAAAAATAAATGTACTTGCTAGGTATTAACTAGGAGGAAACATGTGGTTGGAGAAATACCTTATCATTACAGAAGGCTGATGACTGATTAGGTATTACTAATACCATTATCAAAATCAAAGTTAAACAAAGTCAAATTTTCTCCCTTCATGTCCTTGTATGAAGGGAGGTTACAAGGTTGAGCACCCACAAAAACAAATACCTGTTGTCTTTGATATGGCTATAATAAACTTCTGTGCTTTGCCCAGCAATGTGTTGCACTAGTGTAGTTCTGAGAACTGTTTGCTCTGTATTCAATGGATAAGCACCCATGACTTTTTTGAGAGTAACAAAATAATATCAACCATCACAAATTAGAACAGCTATTACTTTCAAAGGGATGCTTAGGCTTCATTTTGAGATGTGCTGAATGTTAAATAGTCACTAGGGGGATGTAGGAGTTCTGGATAGAGTTAGGGTTCCTCTTGAATGCATTTTTATCACAGTAAACGATGCTTCATCCATAGCAATTTTTGAACTTTTAGATAAAGTATTGTACTCCATGTAATTATATATAAACTTAAAATGCCCTTTCTATGGCTTTTCTTTTAAAAGCTTAGCTGGGCTTTTTGCCTGACCAGCTTCAGTTAGTTTTAAGCAATAGCTGTTTCACAGATAGTCCCACATATGGTCCAAATTCTGGGAAATGTTTACTCCTTTAACTTACCATTCTTTGTTTTCATGAAAAACATCTGAAGATCATTGTCATGAACAGAACTTTAACAGCAATGCTAACTTCATCCGGTAAGGGGATGCCAGTTTTTAACCTCAACCTGTGGCAGACAGACAGCTCTGACGAAGGGACTGCCTTGTCTGTAACTAAAGGCGGACCCATGTGACTGCTGAAGGCATGGGTATGAAAGACCACAGTTTAGTTTTGTAAGAGTTACAATTCCAAGACAGACAATATGTTTACTTGAGAGAGTTCAGTATGATATCAGTCATAGCTGTATTTTTAGACATATCTTCATTGTAGAAGTTCCTTGTACTTGTTACTTTATTTTATATAATGCACTATTACCTTTTAGACAAGAACTGAATTTTACCTGCAACATCAAAGTCCATTTACAAGCTCTCTACAGGCTAAGCTGTTTTTCATCCTAAAGCATAAAAAAAATTACTATGAAAGGACAAACCCAGTAATAATGATGTGAAATATCTACCAAGAAAATGGGGGGGAAAAAAAAGTCTGAGTTTGAAATGTTTGTCAGAGTATAACAGAAAAAATCTCATGGTCTGGTAGCTATGGAAATGTGTGAACTTGTGTCCAGTGAAAGCACATAAGACTTATGAATATGTTCATAAATCACATATATCAATTGCCAACTAAAAAATAATTCTATAGTTCATTTCTCACTCCTGTAATTCAAGAAGAGTAGCTAAGAAGCTTAGACGAAAACATGGAAGGTAATTCAAATAGCTGAACAAGTCTGTTCAAAGTCTCTATTTGCAGATGCCAACTTGGGGGTTGGTTTTCAATTAAAAGGTGGTGTCCTGTTCTCCTTGCGTGAAGGTATGTGTTTATGCCAGCTCTGGAGAAGTCTGCGCCAGAATCTGGCAACCATCAGTCCCAAACTCCAAAGTGATGCTTACTCCTATTGTTTTACCTAAAAAGATAAATTCATTGTCTGTATTTTACTGAGGATTCTTAGTCTTAGATGGAATAGCCACTGGAAGAGATTAATGGCAGTTTCCGCTTTCCAGACATGTATATTCCAGGACAGAGGGTGTATATAAAAATATTTACAGTGTTGAACTTCTGTGGAAAAAATATGTTTTTTCTATGAAAAATGAGTAAGCAAGAAATGTGTCATGATTCTGGTAGTATTAATGACCCATGATGGAGACAAGTGGTTTTAAAAATGATGGTACAGCTGACTACAAGAAAAGAGAGTTCATTTCTGCAGAACACAAGTAATGTAGATAATTAATTACACTCCAGACTTTCAACTACATTGTAGTTGTAATTGGATGTTTATTCCCTCTCCTACAGATCACAAATACATACTGTATAACAGGGCTTTATTTCTTTTCCAGTATTAGGTTCTTTGTTTCAATATTAACCCTCTGCTGTCTTCAGCTTTCATATCCTTCCTCTAGCCTTCTACTGGTATTGCCAAATTTCTTCTCTTTTGTAACTTTTCCGTTTTACATTATATGTGGAAAATAATCCAAAGGTTTTTGGCATGCATATTAAATGCATGCATCGCTTATATTGTCTTAAGAGACATAAATCACAGTCTTGGTGAGACGTATCTAATGTGAGTAAGTAAAACTCATCCTTAACTGCTCATGCATCTACATCCAATGTTGCATACAGTAGAATGAAGTACTACATATGGAAAAGAAGTAAAGGAAAATAGAGGAAAGTCTTGGTTATGACAGATGCATATAAGATATTGATTTGCTCTTGATTAAAGGCCTCAAATAATTCTGGGCTTTTGTGAGGCCTTGCCTAGGCTACTTTACTAAATAGCTTTGAAGATTTTAGCTTCCAATTTACCTGTTGATAGATGCTGTAGTGTTTATGTCAAGGGACTAGAGATTCTTCCAGAGCTCAATCTACTTCCTAACATGACATCCAAGAGAAACCCTAAAAGCAAAGGCTTTAAACAGATTTTTATTTTTTTTTCATGTAGAGGTTTTATTTTTGTATAAATAATTTAAGAAAATACTACAGTATTACTCTCTCTGAAATCCACAGTAAAAATCCTTGTGAGTTCAATGAGAGCCAACTTGAAATTTTACTTTGGTTTAGGCCCCCTTGAGTACATTTTTGTTGCACTGTTTTCAAATACTAGACAGTTTTAAAAACTGATGTCCATGTGTAGTGTAGATGATATAAGAATAATTATTTCTTCTATTCTTTCTGTCTTAAGCTAATGGCACGGTTAGTTTTTAGGCTGTCTTATTGTTCTAGGTTTTTGTCATGAAGTAAGCAATTTTGACCATTTAAAGTAATTTCAGAAGTAGACATTCTGCCACACTTCAGAGGATAACTGGCTCAGAAAAAAAAAAAAGCAATGATATTAGCCATTTTCGCACTCTTGTTCTCTGCAGAGACTACTACATATTAGCCTTTCATTTTTAATGAAAATTCTCTATTTCTTCTTCCTTTTCTCAAAACTTCAGAGTGAAATGCCCAAAGTCTGTTTCTTTCTCTTGGCTTTGTAGATGCAAGGTATATAATCAGCATTAGTCTGTGGGAAGTTCTCCATGAAAAATTGCTTTTCTATTTTGGAAATATTTTGTAATACTGGCCACAGTACTTTTAATGTTACATATTTCCACTAAAAGCTTCAGAAAACAGAGACTGACCCCCTTTGGGATGGAAATTATATGAGGTATGGCATAGAGGACCTTCCTCTTCATATATATTGCTAGTTGATACTGATGTCATGCTCAGATTTACAATAATCAACAGTACATCAGTCACCTCCACCCACACACACACTTGAGCATTGTCGACACCCTGTTTTTCTCGTCTGTGTGACACGATTTTCCTCAGGCCCTGAATGGAGTTTAACAACACAATAATTAAGACACCTGGGTAAAACTGAATAGCCTATGACACCTACCAAATCAAAGTAATGTAACAGTTCTTTCTGCACTTAAATTTTTACAATAAGGAAAAAGACTCCCAATAACATAATAATGAGGAAAAACAGTATCAAATATCCAGCAAGAATCCTTTCATAAATGGGAACATAAGAGGAACACAAGTATTGCGATTTTGAGTCAATAACCCTGCACATTTTTGAAATTCGACTGCATTCCCAGTTAAGCTAGAAAAGATACCTTTTTCTCATGTTCTTCCCTCTCTCCCAACCCCCTCCATATCAGATCTTCTAATGTATACAGTAGTCTGTCATGTGTTCTCAGTAAATCCTGTCTCAAAAGATTTTTTTGGTCAGCTGTCAAACAAAAGTGAAAATTCAGGTAAGATGGTAGTATATAGTTGCCTTCAAGAGACCAACATCTACTCTGATCTGACCAACAGTTACCCTGTTTCCTGGTCGGTTAAGTTTAAGGAAGATAAGGCAACTAGTTGTCTGGGTACCCAGGCCCTCTTGGCCTGTGCCATTTCCGATGTGGAAACGGATCATACTGCTAACGATTCTAATGATCCTTCCCTTGATTGAAATACAGTGCTTTTTTTACATCCTCCTAAAATCAGTAAGATCAATGTAGGGGTGTGATTTTTGTTTACAATGTGGCCATTTATAGTTCTCTGGCAAAGTAAGGAAAACTTAAAAATGGGGGCATACGTTACACCACCGTGACAATATTAAAAGGCCTAGAAGTTAAATATGAAATTGGGAGTCAAATTTTCCCCAGCAATGTTCCTTCATAAGAAAGACTGAAGGGGGGGTTGCTTTGGTTTCTTCTTTAACGTCATGGCAGAGTAATGCTAGGTAGCTTTTGGTCTATGTGAGAAGTGAGACAGCGCTCAGTAGGGAGGTGAAACTTCTTGGGTTTTGCAATTGGTGCAACCCTTTGATCTTTGTTCCTTCTAGTAACTATTTTCTGGTAAATCAGCCCAAGTGATTAATAATTACTCTTTGATCATAGCTCCAGTTCTAAATGAATACTGATTCCACTGCTTTTGCTCATCCTCTATCACCTCCACTCAGTCTTTGCCATCTGTTTACACGACTGACATTTACAACCTCATGAGAACAATAAACCAAATGCATTCCTGTAAGGAGCCAAGGTGCAAGCATGTCTTTCTGAATGTGATTTTGTTCTCTCTTGAGTATACTCCTTTCATTTCTTGAGTGCCTGGTTCTTTGATCAACTTCTCCACAACACTCAAGAATGACAGCCCCAGTAACTAACGACCTGACTGTCCACTTCAGGTTTTGGTGGACCTAGACGACAGAAAATGTCGCTGTTTTATTCTTTTTGCTCCTAGATCACACCAATTGACAATTAAGATGAAGAGGTACTAATGCTGGAGTTCATGTGCTTTTGCTCTACTTCTCCTCTCAAATATCATTCTCATTCCATCCCTAGGTTGCCACTGTTGAAGGAAAAAAAATGACAGTAAAGAAAGAAATCACATTTACTTCTATTCCTTTCAAATAATATGCATCAAATTTAAGTCAAAAATAGGTTTGCTCTACATTCCTTTTATTTAGGCATTGCAATACAGATTATGTCAAAAATATCGCTCAGAAGAAATATGAAGCTTCCTATGTACTGAATATTTTTTCTTATATTATAAAAAGTCTCACTTTTTTAACCAAAAATTTGCATGCAGAAGGGATTTTGAAAAATGTCCTTTCCTGAGGTAATATATTCTATACTTGTATTTTTATTGCATTTAAAATGGTATGACTTGAATTTGGACAAAATCTACCCTGACTTCATCAAGCATACTTGACTTCAGAAAAACCTGGTAACTAAAAAAAAACCCCTGTATCACATTTTATTCTTAACTTTCTCTGGTGAAGAATCTGCTATGGTACCACAAAAGTATTTTAAAGTGCCCTTAATTTTACTTGCTTGCTGAATCGCCTTTGAAAAACTGAAGATAGCATGTATTTCAACGGTGTGTGCTCTGCTTTGCCACTGTGACTGAGCTACCATCTTTAATTAGAGTTTTAGTAAAATTCTACCACAGCTTAGTTTTGGAAAACATAAAACATGCAAGGGAGCCCATAACTTTACAAATAAATTTATAAATTTTTAAAAGGTAGATCAAAACTTTGAGACTCTATCTAGTAACCAGACTGCAGCTGAGCTTGTCTAAAGAAAATAAAAACAGTACACTAACTGAACAAGTTTGAGTACTTGTTTATGACATACAACAAAGGACAACTTTGGATGTATGTTATGAAATGTCAAATACGTAAAGATGCTTCCTGACACTGAAATATACTGTAGCTTTGCCTACAGAAGCACTGCACAAACTGTCTTGTTGCTTGAAAAACCAATTGCACAAACATGAGAAACAGGTAATCAAAGTGTTAATTGTGTTTAACACAATTAACAATTCAAACTTGTGATAGACTAGATTAGTCTGCGTTTTTATTTCTGAGAAACTACTAAAAAACAAGGACCTCGGTAGCAATTCACTTTTATTTTTTTCCCATGATTGCATAGAATTTGGAGATTATCTCTCTTCTCATCCTTCCTGTCACTGTTTTTGACAGGCACAAATGGCTAAGGAGAAGCTTGCAATGCAGTTGTCAGCTCCAACAAGGTGCTGTGGAAATGTGTATGGGAATAGCTGTCAGTAACAGCAACAGGAAACAAAAAAAGTTTATTTGTGTATTGACCAGTCATGGACCAGCTGTGAATGAAATAGGAGTGCTTTGCTCAAATTGATTACATATTCCTTCAACTGTCTTAATAGTGCAGTAAAAAGAGGTTTTGGTTTTTCTTTTTTCTTTTTCAGAAAAACATTTAAGATTTGTTTTCTGGATGCTGAAAACAATTCCTGGCTCTGTTGTTATTTAGAATATAATTCCTATACAACTTCCCCCAAAGTGTTTTCCATTTTCCTTCCTTCTCAGAATTTCACATCTGTCTGTTTATCTTTTGGAATTCAGCTGGTATAATTCTACCACAGTCACAACTTTCCACACGATGATCCTTTGCAACTGCTTCATAGCGTGTTAGTTTGCTAGTAAAGTTTACAAATAATTCTGAAACCATGTAAGAAGTTAGCATTTGTTTCCTTTGCAGGACAGAATGAACTGATGGAAAATTACAGAAGCCTTGCAATAATCTCTGGAGCAGGCAAATTTACTACTAATTTACTTTGTTTCTGTGTACGTATTTTGGAAGAGTTTTTTAGTTTAGTAGTGAACAGAAAAGGCAGCCACACTAATTAACTTTTTACATAATTCACATCTATGCATGTAATTATCTAGGACTTACTGATTTAAAAAGCTGCCTGCTCTTGACTTTGACCCTTCATGTTTTTTTCTCTCTTGATCTTTCCACTCCTAACTGTAAATTACCACCTTGAACTGTTTTCCATCTTGCCTTTAAAAAAAGAAGAAAACGCCTACTGCAGACAAAACACCTTTGCTTTGATTTCAGTGACATGTTTTGTTCTGCTCTCTAAATGGCCATTCTTGAGGTTTGTCTATGGATTAATGAAATATGAAAGGCATCTTTCACTGTGCCGTGAAACAAATGAGTAATGTCAGATGAGTTTCCTCCCTTTCCAAAGACGCTACATGCCCCTTACTGGCAGTATCATGGCAGAAGGCCACCAGGAATAAAAGAAATATGGCAGACATGAGTTTCTTGCTTTTCTACAGGAAATATGTTGTCTCTAACTTGCATTTCCCACAACTGTCATAAAAATACATTGATCTACACTGTTCTGGTGTTTCCAAAACACATTTTAATATGGGATTGTATGCCATAGATAGTATCTTCAAAGACAGAATGATGTTACTTATCTGTAGCGTACCAAAACACTTCTATTCTTCATTGTAGATTTACCCAAGACCTGGGGAAGCATCTCCATTATTTTTTTTTCCTCAAGCAACGTTTCCTTGAGGAATGCTGAGCTAACTTGCATTCCCTACTTCCTCAACTACTGCCTACTCTTCCCGCTTTTTTTTTCCCCCTCCCATTTCTTCACTTCATCAGACTTTCCCCATGGCAGAGCTTAATTAAAATAAGCTACGATGCTAGGTAAGGCGCCCACATCCTAGAGTTCAGTACCGCCCCGAGGGGCCTGTTCTGCTCTGCTCGGAGAAGGCTCCCGCCGACGGTGAGCCCCTCTCTGGGCTGACAGAGGAGCCATCCACGCTCCCAGTCGCCCCCTTACTCTCTATCGCCCATCCTTGAGGGGATAAGAGGCTGAATCAGCGCTTTCCCTCCCTGGACCGGCCCCGGGGCAGCGGCACATCCCAGACCCCCTCGCAGGTCGGGGCTTGACTGCGCTCCGACAGCCCCGGGCGGGAGCTGCGGCCGGGACCCAAGTCGGGGCAGCCC
>NW_009649570.1:648509-686069 GCF_000708025.1 Charadrius vociferus
GGTGCGAAACTTGCGGTGGGCGCAGCTTGCCGCGGTTTTCTCCTTCTGACTTGAAAACCGCGAGGACTTGGGGATTTTAGACACGCGATATGCCACGGTTTAGGCTTTTTTTCTTTTTTTTTTTGAATTTCAAGTAACTGAAAATAACCAAATGCCTTTCATTGTGTTGTTGGTTGGGGTTTGGGGTTTTTTTTTTGGTTTTTTTTTTTTTTTTCCCCCGAGTAAGTACAGTAAACCCATTATTTGAGAGAAGGTTTTGTTTTTCTTCTGAGGGCTTAGCCGTGGCAGCTCGGCAGTGTTTGGAGGCGAGCCGAGCTCGCCGCTGAGCCTGATGAACGCACAATTGTTTTACAAGGGAGGATCTTCTGCGCGTAGACAGACCCAAACCACCAAGTTAATTTTAACTCCGTGGAGCACCCGGGTGTTGGGAGGGTGGAGTACTGGAGTGGTTCCTCGGATCGTCATGTCAATAGAAAACTGAAATCTGAGCAAGGACTGCAGCCGCTATCTTGAAGTCGGGCGAGGGAGATTCAGGGAGGAATTCTCAGTTTAAGGGGGTCTGAAAGTTGTATGATAGTTATCTGGAGGAATATGGAAAAAGTACGTTGCTCATTTAATTTCACCATCCTTGTCATTTATTGAAAGGCACTGAGAATCAGTCAAAGGCTCGTAAAGGTTAATTGTATTCTTCATACAAAGGAATTTGTCCCTTTCCAAAGAACTAAATTTCTGGGGTCTTTTTTGAACTTAAGACATTAATTACATTTCTAATTTAAGTACCCTGCAACTCTCACTTTTAAAATTTTCAGTTCCTACAGTTCCATTGCAGTTGCAAGTTTTTAAAAAGCCATCTTTATGTAGGTGTAACTATAAAGATGTTAAAAAACCCTAATAAACTGGAAAGCAAGCCATACATGAAGGTGATTATGAAAGTGCTTTGAATGTGTGTAGATACATATAAAATGTTTTAGCAATATATTCGGTCTGGTGAGTGTAAATAAACATCCATTATTACATTTTATGTCAATAACTGTGAACCTGTTCCTTTAAAAATACTTTGTTCTGTGATTTTCTCCCCCTGCATGTTAGACTAACATAACTTTATTCATACCTTTCAATTGTTGTAGTGATACGCAATACTTGAAAGTTTCAAACCTCTGCCACTTATGATGATAATCAAAGTATGATAAAATAATTCACCTGAGGGGGGGAAATATTTTTGAAGGTCAAACTTCTATTTTTATGGCAATTTCAAAATGAACAGAAAAGTTTGCCTCATAATTATAGATTTGCTTGATTGATTTGTTTTGTAGTAGTGTGTCAGGGACAACCTCTGATATTTGGAGATTATCCATATGCCCTCGGGGAAAGGAACAACAACATAGTGGAGGGGAAAAAAGGGCAATAATTTCCTGGTTATTAGCCTTATGCTTTTTTTGGTACACATTTTATTTTCAAGTGTGTGGATGCATTACTGATTATAGGCCTCCTTAAAGACGTATTTACATGAAGAGGTTGAATAGAGTGAGTGATTTATGGATTAAGAGCCTAGGAATTATGGCACAATGTTGAAGGATGCTAGGGAGAGGTTCCGTTTGGGCTTTTAACAGAGTTGCAGTGGCAGGGATATCAGCGAAAAGAGACTGGAAATAAGCAGAAGCAAGTACAAATCACTTCAAGAAAGGATGAGAGTCTTAAATTTGATCTGGCTAGCATTGGGCATGTCTTGTGAGTGATGAGTGCAGAAATTAAAATGACTTTGATGCCAGAAAAAAGAAAATGCTAGATTGCAACAGTGAACTACTAGTACAATGTTCTGTGTAAAGCATTTTAAATCACGTCGGAAAATACAAAACTGATGCTAGAGGACCAAGAAGGAGGAAGGTGTAGTTAATAAGAGTGGACAATAAGAGTAGTTGTTACACAAACTCACACTTGGTACTGCCTCCTTAATCTTTGGTGACAATTTTATAATCTTTTTGAGGTCTTCTTAGAGTTAAAAGATTGTACATCTACTGCTCAGCGAAATATTCACCTGATGTGATGTTTCAGAATTTCCTTTACAAGCTCATTAAGATAATTTGTTAGTCTTTTGCCTGTAGACAGGGATACATCTCATGGTTCAATAGCAGTGTGTCTGCATGGATGTGTTCATACAACATTTGTAAATGTTACTGCATGCTCTAAAAATCATAAAAGGCTCGCATGAAGAACTTGAGAGGTCAAATAGGATAAACTGGCTTTTGTATTATGATTATAGAATTATTTTTTCTCTTGAGGTAATCCCTCAATAGCATATTGCTTGAATGTGTCACAAGAAAATAATTAGAATTACCACATGAAATAATTAAAGTCCAACTTCAGCTTGAACTGGGGGACTAATGTAGCTTGAAAGAGTACCTTATCCTTGAATTGTGGACATATCTAATATGACTTGTGGCAGGATTCCAGTTCTGTTAGTTTCTTAAAGAGATGGAGTAGAGCACTGAGAGCTGAAAAGTCCACCAGGTTCACTTCACAAAAATCGCTGCTTCCTTAGAATTTTTGGTTATTGTTGACGGTGAAATGAGTGGCGGAGATTGAGGCTGTGTTTCAGGTAAATCGGCTCTTGAGACAAAAAATCCTGAATTAATGACTTAATAGAGTTGTTACATAAGAATACGCTAATTGGGCACAAATAAATGTTTTCCCCATACCATTTTTTGCCTCAGTGAAAATCTGTGCACCAAGTGCCCAATCTGATTTTTGAAGGGTTAAGCGCCTTTAGAGAATCAGGTTGTATCCCAGAAAAGAACAAACAATACTGTTGCTGTTAGAGCACATAGTGCCTCTGCATAGCTACCTAATAACGTTCTCTTTGGTTCTCTTACTCTCAATATATAAATTTTCATCTAGAAATATTTGTTGATAACCTTGTTCCCGATGGAAGTCAGTTCCTTCCTAGTATCTCCTTAATCCCTGATATCGGAACACTGGTGTTTTTTCATGCAGTTAGTCTCACTCCCCCTCTGTTAATGCTTTGCTGAAGAAACCCCATGACTTAAATGCTACATCAAGCTATTTTGTGGTTTTGCTTTTGTGGAATAGCCACTATTACTGTTTGGTTTGTAGCCTTAATCTGGGTTTACACTCAAGGCCTGTGTTGGTGCTGGATAGGGGTGAGAGGAATGACGTATTGCATTTACTCTTAGTTGTCATTTTGTGGTCTATATTCAAGGCATTTGTGACCTAACAGGAATGGCAGAATGCAGTAGTGGCATTATGGTGAGTTATTGCCCACCCTTTAGTCTTATATACGCAAGTGTAGACCTTGGTCTGTGTCATTTCATTTGCTCAGGGGCACTGAAAGAGCTCTGCAAATGATCAGTAGTAGATCTTGTCTTAAAAATGCTTTCTACCTAGGCTGCAGCTGCACCCCATCTAATAAGCAGAAGGGTCATCTGAAATACCTCATCTTGCTGTATGGTCTCGAAACATGTTAGTTATGCTAAACTGAGCTTTGAGAGAAGGAAGTGATGTTACCACATAGATTTTTATCCAGGATTTCAATAGAGAATTTGTCCAGCTGGAAACTCATCGTGAATTCTCGGCAAAGAATTTACACTTTCATTCCTCCTCCCCTCTGCCAGCTTAAGCAGATGTTCTAATCACCAAGCTAGAAGGGTACTCTGGATTAAAATATTATCATTTCCTCAGGTTGTAATGACTTTCTTTGCCTCATATGTAATTACACTCAAAAAAAAAGAGAGAATGAAACAAACACTTCTGTAGAAGAGACAAGACATGAGTTTCCAACAGCCATCGAAGTAGTAAGCTTTCACTGGAGCAAGGAGCAGAATTCAGGCTTTGTAACACCTCAGGTTTCACACAGGCTGCTTGATAATGTGGCAAAGAAGTACCAGAAGGCCCCTTAGATTAAGATACTGGATTTCTTTAACTTCTGCAAAATTCTTTTCTATTTTGAAGGACAGGCATTGAGAAATTCCATTTATTCTTTTAATTATTGAGTCTGACCTACTCAGCTAATTAGTATATACTGTATATTCTACTCGGTTTGTTAGTACTGCATATATTTTATGTCTAAATCTGAGCTTGCATATTCAGGTTTTATTCTCAGAATTGAGCTGTTTTTTCCGTTTTCTATCTCACTTGCTATTATAAAGATTCAGAAACATCTGTACGGCCAAATGGTTTTCAGTTTATTCTGTCAGTGATACCTGATCAACACGATTGCCTTGCGTGAGTTTGCACTAGTGTAACTTGGTAAACAATTTTTTTAATAATGCACTGGTTGGAGCAGAGGCTGCAGCTGGCTCAATCTTATTTTTTTTTAGCTCTATGGAACTAAGAAGTAGTTGTTAACACTTGGGCTTTTTTTGTCACTAGAAAGTAGAACCATAATCTGTGAAAATTCCTTACACATTCTGGTTAGTCCTGTGCTGTAGAGAGATCCTGACCAGTGCAAGTAAATAATACTTTTATTTTGAAAAATGTATGACTTTTAAGGCAAATTTTTTGGCATTCAGAAGTGTCTGATGGCTGTTTCTATGATGCTATGATGCTGTATTGCTTTAGATCTCCAGGGTATGTGGGTACTCCAGTATTTGGGAATAGATACGGATAGAGGAGCCTAATCTCCCAGGTGCTTCAATCTTCTCATAATCCCTAAAATAACATGAGAACTTTAAAACTGCAGTCAAATTCCTACTTACTATTTTTAGATAATATGAAATCGCTGTTTGAGGGCTGCTGGATTCTCTGAAACTATTCAAGATCTTTAATGTGTGAGTTTATCTCTTTTTTTTTTTTTTTTTTTTTTTTTTTTTTTCATTCTTCCTCTGCTCTCCATCTCCCTAGTTTTAATGGGGGCAATCTTGGACAAAGGCAAAATGCAGTAGTAACACGGTATGCAAAACAGAATCTTGGCTACTACCTGCTGTGACATTTAATAGTCTAGTCTATTTTCATTTTTGTCCTTTTAAATGCAGATGTTAGATCTTCAGTTCCTCCTGGGTAGGATGGGCCATTAGGAACTTAAACATTGTGCTTAAACTTTCTAAGTAATCTAGGACACTCTAAATCTTGTAGTCCTTAAAAGTTTTTTTCAGAGTTCTCAGCAGCCAATGCAAAAATCAAATTCTGTTTTCACTAGATGAAAGGCTGGGATAGGGCAGCTGCTGCAGTGGGGAAAAGTGGCTGGAAGGCAGGTCGTTGCCCGTTCTCACCTCACTTTTGCAACTCTCTCCTTGTGGCAGGGAGACCCCAGGGAGAGCTGGTCTTTTCACAGCTATAGTCTGTGCCATCTGGGCTTTGGCAAGTAGCTATTTTGCTAGTGCGGGCAATTTCTATCTGCTGCTCTGTGTAACTATTGTTCTTCGTATGGATATAGGTACTCCTAATAGTAATGAATAAATTTTCTCCCTTGTCAGATTGAGAACTTTTTTTATGTGTGTACATCTTTTAAAGAAGGTATCTCTTGAAACAACAGCATTTTTTTCTTAATCTGTTGTGAAATCTTCTGGAAAGTGTAACAGAAGTGAGGTAATGAGCCTAGATAAAGGACTGTGTTCCCAACAAAAAAATGATTTTTCCTGTAATCACATCTCAAAATGTTGTTTGGAGCAGCAATCATCTTTGCATGCCAATTACATTAGGAGTTGTTTAAAAAAGTTTGGTGTGTCCTCAAACCTATTTTCTTAATGTTTGTCCAGACCATCTTTCCAAATGCCTTGCTGTGCAGATATGTGCTGTCTCTAATGCTTTCTTCCTACATGCTGTGTTGGCAGCTGTATGCATTCAAAGATCATGAGTCAGGTTCCCTAGCAAAAAAATCATTAAATAATGAGATTAAAAATAATACGGGCTTTGCCTTTTTTGAACATTTAGTATTGTTTTCCTTCTTTAAAGCTTTTTCTTGCAACTATGTAGATCTGAAAGTTATTTTATATTGAAAACAGATCTTTTTTTTTTTAACACAAACTCAAAATTTCAGGACTTGTGTCTTCAAGAAAAACAGACCTTGTAAGACTTGCCCTAAAATAATGACTGATGGCAGCACTGTGTCTGAGCATCTGCTGATACACACTTCAGTCTTAAATGAGATAAATATTAGTCAAAAGGTTTCATTTTCATCTGTGTTTGTATTCAGATGTAACAGAGGCATCTACTGATGGTTCTACAGGTTGTTCATGTGCTGCAGTCAAAGGAGGTTCAATGCTGGAGCTGAAAATACTAGCTGATCGCGTATCTTTCTTCTACTTCCCAATTTGATACAGTAACAGAACCATCACTTCTGGTGGACAGTTGGGGTTACAGCTAAATAGTTGTTTCATATTGTGGGGTATGGTATGCACAAGTCATACCTATTTTAGAGTAAGTGTGGTTAAAATAACGTGAGAAAACATCTCAAAGTAATAAGTAACAGTGAGAGGAGAAGTGTATATGGTATAATATGATGCTGAGTTGTTACTTGGGGCAGAAAATAGCAGGGGACTATGTAGCCAGCAGAAAGTAGTTTGAGAGACTAACCCCCACCATTGTGCCCCTTAATCTGTTTCACATGTGTAAGCTTTAAAGCAGAGCATACTGTGGATTTGTAAACACAAAGGTCTTTAACATCTGAGATTAGTACAATCTTTTTCTTGATTCAAGCAGCCTAAAAATTGCATTACTGATTTTCTAAGTTATATGTTGTATTAATATTCAATTTATCCTGTTGTGCAAATAGGCTTAGAATGGAAGAAATACTTTTCCAACAAATTTTGCAGCTGGAGCTGTTACTAATTCTCTTATCTTTCTGTGCCATACAGTAATTGCACTTAATTGTTTGCTTCTGCTGTGTTTTGTGGTGTGAAATGCAGTATGTCAACATTGCTAAACTGCAGCATTCGTGTGTATAATGCTAATGTTCTTGAAAGAGATAATTTCTAGATTTCCCCTAACTGGATGAATCAGCTTATATGTAACTACCAATGCAGTGCTTTATATGTTTTCTTGTAGTGAAAGTTAGTTTTTTTCTCAGTAACAGGTTGGTTTTGTCTTCACAGTTGGTTTTGTGTAGTGTGTTGTACTGGTGAGCTAAAAGGCAACAAATGAAATGGGGCTGGGCTGATGTCCATGGCTGGGAGAGTAGGTTGTAAAGAAAATAACATTATCTTACACAGCCACTTAAAAAAGTTGGGATTCTCATTAAATTGCTTGCTATCCGTGTAATTTAGTGCAGCTCTTCAAAGTTGAATCAACTTTTTTTTTTTTTTTTTAAAAAAAAAGCATATTAGGTTTTTTTTGAGACCAAAAGAACTCCGCTAGAAGCATTCGACTCATATAAATGATTCTACAACCTACCCTCCCATCCCATGCTGTGATGGGAGCTCTATTTCTGGCTAAGTCCCCACAGGTTCGAAATCGTACTTCTTAAGAAACCAGCCAGTCTGGGAGAGGGCACTTGGGGACTTTGTAGTTCCCAGCTTCAGTTCTCTCAAAGACTCTTGCTTCAGTTCTCTCAAAGACTTGCTTCTGCACTGAAAGATAGCAGAAACTGCAAGCTGTGTTTTAACCTGGCCATACTGACTTGCGATCTCATATGTTTGTGACAAGTGGTCTGTCATTAACAGCAAATGTAAACTAGAAGAGCATACGAGCTATTTATTGTTTTGTCTTTCAAAATTAAATACTACTCCCAGAGGTCTCAGTTTCATTCCCCATGTTTTATGTCTGAGGATACTGAATGTAGCTATTAAACTACTAGACTGATTTTTTTATTAATCATTTTCTCCAATATGATAAGTAACTCGAATCCAAATCATTAGCTGGCATTTCAGCCATGTAGTACTGAACGATGTGCTTCCATTGGTAATATCCACAACTGTCAGTATAGTTACATTGGCTGTGGTCAGTGGCTCTTTTACTGGTTTTGACTGGGATGACATGAAACAGCTGATGGCTACAGACATGGCAAATCTGCCAGCGTGGAAAATTCACAGGGCAAGCACAGTCTACATAGGTATTGTAGTAATCTGTCAGGAAACTGAAGTGCAGTTGACAGCACTGTTGATTGTTTCTCTTAAAAAAGGGCTAGTATTTGCTTTGCTTTTGTACTGTTTTGGAAAGCAAAAATGATTTTACTGCACAAGTGACATTGCTGCTGAAAGGCAGGAGAGTATCTATATCGCAGTAGGCAAGGATACTGTGTTATACTTTTGAGTAACTACTTAAATGAACAGTGTTCTGTATTATGTATGTTTACTTTGCAGGCTTGCATAAATGCTTCAGGGAATGGCTGGTTGTTATCCACAGCAATCGATGTAAAATTGTCATGCTGTTTAGATTTTCTCTTTTTTTGTTGGGTTTTCTGAGGGATAGAAGGAGGGGGTGACTATTTAGCAATAATATGATGCATTGTACCATGCTTCATGCATTTAAAATAGATAATTAAGAAATAAGGCAGTGTATATTATATAGACTATTCTATATGAACATTTAGTATTTGATGGCAAGCTTAATATGTACTCACTAATACGTGTACTTCAACTTGCTCCCCATATAACTGATGGCCTTCAATCTTACCTGTCTTCAAAATGTAGAATAATTTGCGCTATGAATTCTAAACCCAGTCTCAGATTCGGAAGAGATTGACATACTTTAGTGAACAGTTTGCAGAGGCTGTCTTAAAGGTTTAAGTTGCTGTTTGTCCCAACCTTGAACCTAATAGGATAAAGGATATCCCAAGAGAAAATGTTATTTTGTTGAACTGACAAATTTGCTGACCTTCTACAATGGCATTACAGCATTGGTAGATAAGGGAAGAGCAACTGACATCATCTACCTGGACTTGTGCAAGGCATATGACACTATCCCACATGACATCCTGGTCTCTAAATTGGAGACACGTGGATTTGATCAACAGACCACTTGGTGGATAAAGAGTTGGCTAGATGGCTGCATTCAAATACTTGTGATCAACAGCTCGATATCCAAGTGGAGACCAGTGAGTTCCTCAGGGATTGACACTAGGACCGGTACTATTTAACATCTTTGTTGGCGACATGGACAGTGGGATTGAGTGTACCCTCATCAGTTTGCTGATGACACCAAGCTGTGTGGAGTGGTTGACACAGTCGAAGGAGCAGATGCCATCCAGAGGGACCTTGACAGGCTTGGGAAGTGGGCCTGTGTGAACCTCATGTAGTTCAGCAAGACCAAGTGCGAAGTCCTGCATGTGAGTCAGGGCAATCCCAAGCACAAATACAGTTTGGGTGGAGAACGGATTGAGAACAGCCCTGCTGAGAAGGACTTGGGAGTGTTGGTTGATGAGAAACTCAACATGAGCTGGCAGTGTGCACTTGCAGCCTAGATAGCCAACCATGTCCTGGGCTGCATGAAAAGAAGCGTGGCCAGCAGGTCGAGGGAGGTGATTCTGCCCCTCTACTCTGGTGAGACCCCACCTGTAGTACTGCATCCAGCTCTGGGGCCCCCAACATAAGAAGGACATCGACCTGTTGGAGCAGGTTCAGAGGAGGGCCACGAAGATGATCAGAGGGCTGGAACACCTCTTCTATGAAGACAGGCTGAAAGAGTTGGGGTTGTTCAGCCTGGAGAAGAGAAGGCTCTGGGGAGACCTTGTAGCAACCTTCCAGTACCTAAAGGGGGCCTACAGGAAAGATGGGGAGGGACTCTTTATCAGGGAATGCAGCAATAGGATGATGGGTAATGGTTTTAAACTGGAAGAGGGTAGATTTAGATTAGATATTAGGAGGAAATTCTTTACTGTGAGGGTGGTGAGACACTGGCACAGGTTGTCCAGGGAAGTTGTGGATGTCTTATCCCTGGAAGTGTTGAAGACCAGGTTGGATGGGGTTTTGAGCAACCTGGTCTAGTGGGAGGTGTCCCTGCCCGTGGCAGCGGGGTTGGAACTAGGTGATCTTCAAGGTCCCTTCCAACTCTAACCATTCTATGATTTACAAAATGTCTTTATGTGAAATTTACTCCTGTCTTTTTTTTTTTTTTTTTTACTTTTAAATTCCTGAATTTCATAAATAAAGCAGCAATGTAGTCTTTACTCTTTACATCTCTAAAGAAAGAAATGTAGTCACTAAAACTGGTAAAAACAGTTGCACCATCATTTGTTTACATATTTTATTCAAAGCCAGATGAAGAAAATGACAGAGAGCTAATACAGATGAGAGATGGTATTGTGTGGGGAAAGTGAATAATTTTTAAGTGCTAATAGATGAGACTTTTGATGAGGTGGAACATGTAGGTCCTTTTGCTGGCCAAGGTGATAATTTAAAATGGAGTTGAAAGCTTCTTCCTATGGAGGCTCTCTGACAACAGAGACTTTTGGGAAGACTCTGAGTTTCATACAGTCCATGTATCCAGATATCTTTTCTGGTCACTGATTCTCTGATATTTTTAAGAATTTCCTCATCTGTGATACTTGTTGCCTGAAACTTAACTTCTTTGCAAACCCCACTCTTGGAGGAATCTGGCATACCTCAAACAGAAGTTCAATATTAATATGAACAGTCAGCATCTAAGCTCTTGACATTCAGAATACAGAACCAGGTCATATTTTGATAACTTGAGGATATCGTACTTTATTATGTAGCATTTTTCTTACTGTTCTTGGAGGATATCCTGAGTTTTTATAATTTTATGGCTTATGAAGAATTCCTAAATAAGATTTTCTCTCTCTTCCCATTTTGGAGTTGTGTTTCCTCTGTAGCATTGTTAGGCTTGATTAGGATCTAGGAACTTTTTGAGTAGCGAGTCAGAAAAATAAACAAAAGCTGAGCAAGCAAAAGCTGAGGAATGGAAGAGATTTTTAGTTCAAGTGTAGTTTAAATGCTTTTAGCTCTAAACTAGAGGTATAGTTTCCCTCCCCTGCATGCACACCTTTTCCTTCCTTTTTCCTTGTTCGTTTCCTTCTCTTGCCCTTGCATCCTCAAAAATCATGGAGGACAGTTCTGTTGTGCCTTCCTCAGACAACTTTGTGGGATGTGCCTGTTTGTGCTTCTTTAAAAAAGCCTGAAGGGAAAGCTTTCAACTGCAACAAATCTGTTGTGTAAAACATGCAAAACGGTAAACATGCATATAGTCATAAACCCTAACGATTCCACAGCAGTCCCTCATGTAGTTCTTACTCGGAGAATTATCTATGTTGTGATTTTATAGGCTTTTCAATTTGGGATTTCAAGTTTTTTTGATGTTGTAACTGCACGGTGATTAAAAGGTATGAAGAAATGGACCATAAAATAGATGTTTAGTGAAAGATAAATAAAAGCGTACTTAATAAGATCAGTGGAATACATTTGAGATGTGTTATGTTACTGGCATACCCATGACTGCTTAAACACTGAAATAATCTGTTGCTATTTAATCCAAATCAATTCCATTTGCTAGGTCATCTGGAAGTTACTTTTACTGAATAAAGTTCTTAGTTGCTTAGCCAAATGGGGGTGGTGGTGGTGTCAAACCACTGAAGAAATATGCCTCAACAGTAAAGAACATAATAAAATTCTAAAGATCTTAGTTCTGAAAGAAATAAGTGGTTGGCTGGAAGTAATTGCTTTGAGTATTTTGAGTTCATTGTGGTGAATTTTGCCAGATGCTCTGGAAGAATATTTGTGTATGTTATTTACTGTAGTGTTTCTTGTGCTTGCTGCGAAGCATATGTACTTCTGGGTAATTTGATCCTGTTTGTTTATGGTATAAATACTTCCCTCCCCCCCTGCCCCCAGCAGTATTCAGCTGTGTATTAGATTTAGCTGCTTTTTAGAAGATGCAATACAAATGCAAGTCCCCACTGGTGTTTGCGTGAGGTATTTCTTCTTAGCTAGCAAACTTCTTTTCAATCTTGACGTATCTTGACAAATTTCCGAAACTTGCATTTCACTACGTATCTAGGAACATGTTACAAGGTAAGATCTTTAAAGAGATGTTGCAGCTCAAAGACATATTAGTAACATGTCTGGAGTAGGTGACTTATTAAGCGTACTCGCAGCCTCTTACACTGTGGAGGGATGTACGGTAGAGAGAGCGCTCTCTGCTCTGTCCTGCCTTGTCACTTATCTGGAAATGTGTCAGTTACTCATTTGAGTTTGCCCTGGCATGTGGATATTAGGAAAACCTATAGGTACATATGGCAAAGTATTGGCTAGCGCGACAGCTGATATGCGGAAATACTGCATTGTGAATGACTGCAATTATGTGGTTACTAGTTCTGTTTTGTTATGGGTGTATGAATCCTGCTCGTGTCTGTGCTTTGATTTCTCAGAGTATGCTTGGTTTAGACATTCACACCATAGTTCTGTAAGTCATAAGACAGCACTGGTGCTGCTGAAATGGTGGTTGGAGCCTTTCTCTACCCATTGCTGCCTGATGCGCCTATCTTTGGGTACTGGCTCAGCTATTTATGGTATGGCATAGGGAACTGGATCGGGTATGACAAGAAGGGGGAAGAATAGATCCATTTATACACGTTCAGTCTGATTCTGGAACAGTGTAAGATGCAATAAAGTTGCTTTTTGAAGTAGATAGAAGCTAAGCTGTAAGCCTTGGTCCAACGTACGCAGTTTTTCTCACTGCTTGCGGTGTAGTTCATCACTGACCTGACTAGAACAGATTCATCCGTATAAACATAGTCTCTATCTGGCCTTCGTTGATGTCGTTTTATAGTCTCTGAGGCACAACTGCTTTAACGAGGATAAGCAGTGCTGTGTTGTGGAAAAACATAAAGCTTGTTGTTACTATATCCAGTTTATTTAGCTTTGTAATAAATTCAGGTTCCTAGGCATGTGTGTTAGGGAGGGTTGTTATGTTTTCCTGTTGAGCTCTATCAGAAGAAACACAAAAGGTTTTTTTTCTTGGCTCTTTGCATTCTCCATTTCTAAAGAAAGATTTGACTTCTGAATACAACAGTACACTTATTTTATCCATTAAATAATAATAGAAAAGAAACAGAAGTTGAAGAAAAAATGAAGAAATTAAGAATCCTTTTATTTTGTTTTCATTGTGTTTTCTTGCTCTTTTTTAAATGTGGACTTCCTTGATTGGTAACCACTTGAAGAAGTGAGATTGGTTGTTTTCTTTCTACATTATTGTTACTAACATAATAATCTTTTATCACTGATAGAAAACAAATAAGCAAGAATGTCTTAATCTAACCTTTGTGATGTTGTACATTGCGTCATGTTAACCATCAGGCTGACTGTCAGCTGTGTAGATTGAATTTCATGGCAAAAAAATTCGTATTTCTGTGGCACTGCAATAATAGCTGTAGTGTTAATTTCATTCTCTGTGTGCTTATGCCTGTCCTTCTTCGTCAGAACTACTCGGAAGTGTCTGAAGTTAATTTGCAGAATTTTGGTCCCAGATTTTGTGTGTTTATAAGAGATTAAGAACATATTTTTTTTTATTATTTAATACTACTGTTTTATGCTATTACATTGGAATTAGATGAATACGGATGTCTGTAGAATGGGAGCTAATATTCTTATTATCACTGTTTAATAGATCAATTGAGGTTGAATACCATTATGTAGACTAGATTAATAGGCTGTAGACCAGGCTGATAGCTTTCAGGCGAGAGCAAACAATGTATTGGTTCTGGCTTGTCCAGTGACTGTTGTGGTGACTCCCTCATTCACCCCCAATTAAAATATGTTATAGCTAAAGATACAATTCTGACTCTGGATCTCTACTATTGTAAGTTTTATCATAACGTAGAACAGAACATGCCAGTACTTAATTGCCTTTTGGATGATCTTTTAACAGTTGATGGTGTTGATGCTACTTGAATAGAGGATTCTGGTGCTTAAGGGACTGGTCTTGAAAATGAAGGCAGACCATTTAAGCTGATTATTTTCAGCTCCAGTGGAATTATTTTTTTATTATTTTTTCTCTAGTGGAGTTGGGCTACAGCAGATTAATCCCATTTTTCCTTTTGCCTCTCTCCGTGGCAGTGATTTTGGAACTTGCTGGCTTGCTCCAATGACATTTTTACACATTTCACAAAATCTGATGGATGGTTAGAAAAGAGAGATTGACATTAGTGTTCCTGTAGAAGATGTGTAGCTGACTGGAGAATGATGTGGCAGAAACATTGGATTCTTGCTCAGCACCTGAAGTCTGCTGATTTTCAGTGACAGTTACCTGTAATGAAACCCCTGACAAAAAGTTTTTTTTTCTTGCTCTTAAAAATTTATCCATTAAGCCCTGTCATAATGAATGAAACCATTCTAGCATTTTATTTTGGAGTGGCCTTACAGGTGCATAACATTGTGAAATTTAATGTTGTTCTTTGTCATGCTCATGCAGTTCAGTCAATCATCTCTATTATTTATTATTTCTTTTCTACTTTTATCACATTTTATCACATTCTGTTTTATTGTAGCTTTCATTTTAGCCATCTTCAGTTTGCTTTTTCAGTAGACACAATCTTTTACTCAGTTAATTGTGCTTTAGCAGAATTGGCATGACACATCCAATATATGTACAGTGTATCTGGGTTTCCTTTTTTTGCCAAAGTCTCTTCAGTGTTCCCTATTTTTGGGGTTGGGGTGTAAATCCAATAGCTTACCTATTTTTCTGTGGGAATTCTCAGTTTGCTCTGCATGTGTTCCACTGGCTTTGAAGAACTTGTGCACATTCCATGTGCTCCCAAAATTTGCAGTTAATTTTCTTTCTTGGGAATTCCTTCAGAAACCTGGATGGCCTTAAAACTGGATAGCAGTTTGGTTGTGTTCTGTATATTTATTTATTTTTTTTTTAAGAGGAAAAGCCTATGATCCCAGTTGGGCTTGTTATTTTTCAGATGTCATTTCAATATTCTTTATTTAACAGTGTTCTAAATGACCCTTTTCTCTATGTGCATAAAATTCAGACTTGCCAGTCTTTTTTTTTTTTTTTTTTTGTATTTACATTTGTGGTTTTTTATAGCTTGGTACGCTTTTAGTGTGCTTTATAAATTGAATCAAAAACTAATGAAATTGGAAATCTTGTCCGTTGTCTCTGCGGTCTGTTCTTCCCTTGCAACCAGCTATGTAGTAATGTCTGTCTAGAGGCTTTGAAGGTTATTATTACTTTTTTAGGATCTTCTGTCTTTTATTGGGAAGCTTCCCAGGGTTGCTCCATCAACTGTGCTTGTTCAGTTAGTAGCTTTTCTATACATTACTTCTGTTGTTTATTGTTTGCTACTTGTGTTTTTTGTTTTTTTTTAATCTATGCCTGGAGGGATTTTTTTCCTTCCTGTGATTCTTTTTAATTGGATAAAATTTTAAAACATTGAATTTCGTTTTCATGTGTTTTCTTCAGTTGCCTGTTTCAGCTTATGATTTTTTTTTTTTTAATATTCTCCATTATTCCCTTTATACCTCTATTTCGCCACCATGCTTTTGTTAACCTTGCAAATGCAGGACTTGGTCACTGATTTTTACAATCCCATTTGCTAATTTCTACAGTTCAATATCACTTTAGTGCTTTTCTTCTTGCATTGAAACTGTATGCATATGTCTTTCTGCATCTCCCAGTTCATTTACAGAAGTTAGTGATAACTTAGTTGATGCAAAATAATTCAAAATTTGAAGGAATATCAGCCACACTTGGCCATTGTACCCTAGCTGTGATCCCTCAGGAGAGAACAAGAATAGGTAAGACTCATAAACACTGGGTTACTTTCATGTCTCTCTCTTTTAGGGCTTTCTTGATAGAAATGCTACTGCATTGCCATTGCAGGTCTGACTCTGCAATTTTAACCAAGGATGCAATTTCAATCTCTACCATGTTTCTTAAATACGCTTTTCCTGTGACCACTCTGTGACTCTCCACATTCCAGTATTTCTAAACTGGTTTTTAAGGTATGAGCAGATTATAGGCAATAAAAATAAAAATGTACCAAAACCTCCTAGGTTAATGAGGTTAATATGATCTGATGCTTTCCTCTGGATCACAAGATGAATGCTATGCAGAATTGTTTTCCCTTCATCTGCTGCATTGCAATGATGTCATGTAACAGGACGTTTTTAGCCTCCTGTGATATTTTTTAATACTTAATATGTTTTACAAAGGAAGCTTTTCCTATTATTGTTCTCTTGTCTTCTGTGATGAGAAATACAAATGTCCTGAAGAAAACATTATGTATAATTTTAGCTGGAATACACTGCCGATCTGAGTAACGAGTAGGACTCCAAGGTGCAAGTGTGATAATATCACAAGTTTCAGCAAGCTTTTCTGGAGATTTATTATGGTAACTATTAGGGCCAATATGTGTAAAGTATGTTTTTTCCAGTTTTCAAGTTCAAAGAGAGAAGAACTATTCAAGTAAAAATAAATCTGTGGTGTAGGCTTCTGTCATAGCAATAATCCTATTTTTTTTTGTGAATGCAATACATTACTACTTGATGTTCTGGACTTTGAAATAATAGCATCATACTGCCGGTGTTATAACTGGCATTTCAGTGTCCTTCTGCTTTTCCAGTCCTAAAATACACATTATGAGTGTGGTGATATCTGTGAATGGAGAATACATGCGATTGTACAGAGCTTTGGGTTGAAAATGTAAAGAACATGATGAAAGATCTCCTTGTGGTGCAAGAAGTGTTTAAAATCTACCCCTAGCTTAAACTGCATCAGTGAACAAATTAGGTGTTTTGATGTGGCAAACTGGAAAATTGGTGGCAGAGAAATACATTTTTTTTTCCTTTGAGGTTCCTGCACCTGCATCCATTTAGTCCATATGTTAAGCTGTTGACAAAGCTTGAGTTTATATTTATTGCTTGGAAACAGAAAATATTTTTAAGTTTGTTTGCATATTAGATGCCAGATGGGCAGACGACACAAGGTAGTGGTTACCGTTAATATATAACCAGAGCTTTTTTTACATTCCAGAATTATCTCTATTTCAGAGGACAGACTTGCTTGTTCCTCAGCTTGGGATCCGAATCTATGTAGCACCTCAGGGACACTTGCTGTGAAACAGGACTACCATGTTTTACTCTATCTAGCACAGCATCTCCCCACGTCCTCAGTGTAATGGCATGTATTTGTGCTCCGTTGGTGTTTCAACTTTCACAAAGGGGGGTTAACTCTTTAACTAGCTTAAATGAAGGGTTCTAGATATGTTTTATCAGTATGACTAGGTGAACTGCATGTTACTGTCAAAAACATTTCAGGTAAAATGTATATACCTTTAAAGTTACGTGAAGTGTCTATTCTTACTTACATTTCAGTATTTCAACTTGATACTGACTTTACACTTGATCGTCTTGATCCTGGCTACTTTTAAATATTACTTGGTATTTATGCCTGTCTGTTTCACTCACTTAATTTGAACCAGCCCAAAGGAGCCCGATTCCAAAGACCACTGAGAACACCTGTCACTGAATATTAGACAGGTTAATTTTGGTACAGACCCAAAGTGGCTTGTAATATTTGTAATCTTCAGTAAAATACTGAAGCCAGTCCCAAAAAGGAGTACACTTGGTTTTTATAAATTCGGAGTTTGCAGTCCTATTCTGTATATAATCCAGGAGTAACAGAAGTTCATGCTAGCTAGCAAGTACGTTATTGTGTACAGTCCACAATAACAAACAGGCTAATGGAATTCTTAAGTGGTTGTGATTCGTTTAAGGAGTTGCTTTTGTTAAGATAAAGCTGAGTAGTTTGCAGCTTCATGAAGGCTGGCTGTGTGTGGGGTGTATCTTAGAGGACGATTTTGATTTGCAAAGTAGCAGAGCCAATATAACTTTGTTTTGGTGTCTTCTTTACTGCTTCTTGAATTGTTTGTTCATGGCCATAGACCTAAGGTTTGTTGGAGAACATATAGTTACGCTATACAAGAGGTTTTTTGCTGAAATTAATATTTTTAAATTGCTGCAAGGGTTTTTAATAGTGCCTGTGGTGCTTTGTTTCATGTGCCTTTTTTTAGTTCTATTTGTTGAACCCTGACATTCGTTGTAGCAGTATAACATGGATAGCAAAGGCTTAATAGGAGTTAAGAAGCAGGAAAAAAATAGCAATACACATACTGACAATTTTTGTGATTCTATTAAGAATATTCTAAATTAAGAAAAATTGTACAATCATGTGCTTGAGGTTATGAACTTGCCTACGGATCATACACACCGATGAGTGCGTACAAATCTGAGCACATCAACTTCTGGTTTAAGCAAACCATATGGGAGAGAGCTCCATTCCAGAAGTACTGTGTGTATATCTCCACAGTCATGTTATCGTGCTTTAATACACTCTAAGAAAATTTGGGAATGGGAGAATGTTTGACATAAGATGGTCATAAACAGTGTGAAGTTTCAGAGGTCACACAGGTTGATTAAGATTCAAAGATTCATGGCATCAGCCCCAAAGGGGATGTTGAAAGGCAACCTGTGGAAATCTCTCTAATTTTCATGTTGCGCCTGTGTATTACTGCCCCTCTCAGTTTATTTTTATATTTCTTGGTGTAATGTCTCGCTGTCTCTACATCACTTGTTCTTAGTACATAAGCACGATCAGAATCTTCTTGTAACTTCTTTACAGGTTGGTATTACTGTTAAAGTTGTGTTAGATTTTCTAGCACCTGTGTTGTAAGTTATTTGGAGTAACTTACTCAGTCATAAGCTATTTAGAGTAACACGTTGAGAGAAGCCTTTAGGTTGATTTTCATATTTGCTACTAGGTTGTAATTTTAATGAGGAAAAAGAGTTTGTGTGTTAGGCTGAGGAAAGCTGTGGGTTCGTGTAAAAATGTTTATTAAAAACTTCTATCTGTATTGCCTGATGCTTGCTTTGGACTCCCTCTGTATAAGTCATAGCCTAAAGATTTGATATGGCTTCTCTATGTTGTTTGTTTGTTTGTTTGTTTTTAAAAGGTCTGTGTACCTGTGTAAGTAAACAGACTGTTTGAATTAAATAGTTGAATTAAACTGAATAGTTTGAACTTGCTGTGTGTGCCAAATGGAAGGAAAGTGTCGATCTGGAGATGGGAGAACAGAGGTGTGTGGGAGGTCTAGCCACGAGTATTGGTGTGTTTCAGGTAGTTGGGTTGTGATTTGCGGACACAGTTGTACAGAAGAATAGATACTTCTACAAAGCAGAAACACTGTATCCTTCAAATATGTGAAAATGCTAAAGAGAAAATATTTACTTAAATTATTTACTTTGTAACAGGAAGCAAACAATGGTGTGTTGTTTTTTTTTTTTACTACTTCAAACTAGATATTGAAAAAAAACACTTGAAAACTGTGTATGTTGGCCTCTTGTTTACCTTGGGAAAACGGTCACATTGTTGCACTGCACTTCTGTATTTTTGATATTTTTTAAAAGCTGGATAAGAATATGGATATAAAAACATTGGAATTGGTGTACCTGAAGGGTCAACTGATAACCTACAGTGAAGGAGATTAGTGACTGGAGCGCCTTGGAAGGACTGGCAAACTTTAAATCGGATCCATTGCTGATGGAATAGTAATGTATGATCACAGCATTAGTTGTCTCATGCTATGACTCCTCAAAAATGAGTTTTCATTCTCTATCTCTTCGTTTGCAGCTTTGAAAAACTGCATTTTCATTGAACTGTATGACTGGTTTTCATGATTGAATATATACTTGTTATTCGAGAAGCATCTTGCAGTGAATCATAGCTGATCTACAAAATAAACTGAGACTAGATAATAATTTTAGTTATGAATTCTCTCTGCTAGCAGTGGTATGCGTGTGCACATCATCAATGAGGATGACAGAATTTTACTTACTAAGATTGCCATACACTTTCCAGTATAGAATGCTACTTTTAACATGACCTTTTACTAAACTTTTAACTTTTCTGGTCTGTTACTTGAGTTACATTACTGACGGGGAAAAAAATATATTCAGAAAAGTAAAAAAGTAAAACTCCATAAAAATATAATTTAAAATGGTTTGGTTCTAAAATTTTTGAAATGTCTTTTCTAAAAACTTGTAATGAATTAGAGACATGTAGTATCGTTTTTCTTGTAGCAATTCTTTATGGGAGATATGCTTTCTACTACTTTGGATTTTAGGAAATTTGCAGAATGAATTTGTATATACCAATATTTTCTTCAGGTTCCTGTCTGTAGTAATCACAGAATATAATTTGGAAGAGGCTACTAGAGATCACCTGTTTGCCTCTTTCTTCTATACCAAAGTGGAGAAACTGGACGTGTAGTCCTCAAGAGATTGAGGATAACTTGGATTAAGATCTTAAGGCTGGGAGGAAAAGAGAGTTTAAACTAGGAGCCAGTACTAGATCAGGTAGTAATTTTGAGGGAAATTTTTGAGGCAAACTTTAAACTTCTTGGATAAAAAGGCAGAGACTGTGAACTGAGATGATATTAAAAATAGCCAAGGAGCCTTTGCATGGATTTCCTGTAAGTGAGGAGGGACTGGGACTCAGGATAATCACGGGGTATAAGAGGAAAGGAATTTATGCAGCCAGACAGAAAAAGCACAAAAGATGCTGAAAGGGATTTGGACAGAAAGGGTTAGTCTTTCATATGATGGGAAGACAGAACTTTGTCCTTGAGAACTTATTTCCCTCTTTGGAGCCTGAAATGGAACTTCACCAATCAAATACTATTCTGGAGAATGTGATTTTTCTCCCCGTTTTTCCTGCTTGGTACTGGTCAAAAAGCTGTAGTAAGCTTTTCACTGATGTTAGGAGTATTTGACTTTAGCTCTTGGCTCTGATTTGAGGAAGTGCTGACTCTCATATCTGAAATCAAGGGCAGCTTGCTTTGAACGTAAAGGACTCCACATTTTACAGCTCTTTAGGAAATAACACCTGAGGGCTTAGACACACGTTTCCTTGGCAGATAGTTTCTGTAGTTTCTGCCAGGGTTTACTGCACCCACAGCAAATCAGTTAAATGGAGTATTTGAGCGTAGCCAAGTTTAAACTACCTGTAACTAGAGTAGGCAGCTAAAAGTTTGATGATGATAATAATTTCAGATTGGGACCTCCGATTCTTTGGTAATATGTAAAATGAAGACAATACTATTTTTGAAATTGAGTTTTGAAATACATTGAAGATTGCGGGCCATAAAGTGCTCTGGTGAGAGCTGCCATAGAGCTTTCTCTTGTGAGCATCCTCTGTCTTCAGACTCTGCCTTGAGGAATTTGCAGTAAATAATGCACCAGGCTTTACAGTGGGCCATCGAACAAGTTGCCCATTCAGTGAACAGCATCAGTTTTGTGTACTGAACAAGGCAATAGCCTGTAGAAAATGTCTTTCGTTACACAGTCATATACTGTCATTTTGCCTGCATGTAAGGGATCCTGATTAGGATCACAGAGACAACGTTATTCTGCCATTTTACAACTTTTGAGTGATTATTTACGTTTCTCGAACCTTGCATGTAGTACTTCATCTACAGTGTGAGAGACTAGCATAACCAGTCCTTCAGATTTTTAAGAGGATAGGGTCTTAAACTGGAGTGGTGTGATAGAGGACTTCTGAGTCAGTTCTCGGAAATATTGAAAGTGGTTTTCTTCTTCTGGGCTGGTCTGGTGGCCAGGCTTGCCTCGTTTGAAAAGGGAATTTGTCGACTGAAGCATCCTTTTCTGAGTGCTGTGTTTTCTGCTCTTTAAGGAAGAGGCAACTTCACGATGTTATGGAGGAATTCCTTCTGTCTTCCTGATGTTCAATCCCTGCAGATTTATTTTATATTTGATTAACAACATAGCTTCAGCCAGAGGGAATATTGGTAAATACTGGATGTGTAAGAACTGTGCAGAAACCTGTCTTGCTTGGAATACTTCATATGTTCTTGTTCATAAGTTGTTACTGTTAAAACAGTTGAAGGATTTGACAGTCACACAGAATTCTTCTTGGAAATCTAGGGTTATTGCCCTTATTTTGATTTTTTTTTTTAATAGTTTGTAGGGATTAAAATATTTATGGGATTTGACAGCAAAGGTTTTTGCAGAATCATTGTTTCTGGATCATCTGTTTCTTGTTCAACATCCATGACTAATGAGCTTATAAAAAAAGTCATTGAGCTAATATCTTACAGAGACACGTCTGATGTTAGATTTGATCCCCTAATTGCTCTTATAATTGGCATTCATTAGAGCTCTTTCACAAGTCAGGGCAATAGACCTCCTTTGTTTTATTTAGAATGTAAAAACAATTGCACTGGTGGCTGATTCCAGTTTTCTGTTCAGTAAGCAATTTTGGAAGACTGGGCTATGCAATTGTCTGATTTGCCTAGGTTGTAAAAGTTAAGTGTAATGAAAGAGGAAATTTCAGCATATGGCTTTGCAGTAGCAATTACATGCATTAGTGGTTAAGATGGTGTATTGTGTCTGCTTTATAAATGTTTATATTGCAACTTTCTACTAATAGATGTTTATGACAGCCAGTGTTATGGAGACATAAAGTACAGTGTGTGGCAGTGATCATTAGTTATGGCCCAGTAAAACACTAGCTACACGTATTTGGTAGCATATCCAGTCCTAACCCATGCTGATAGGAACACTAGCTATTCCATTGTTCTTTAATAATTTAACAAAAGGTCATTGTCAACTGGGATGTAAATGTTTAACTGTTTATATTCAGCATATTCAAGTTTTAGAACTCTTTGAACTTAAGCAAGCCTGGAAATAAAATTATACTGATGCTTATGTAAAACTTGTCTTATTCATTCAGAAATATTTTGGAATGTCTTCTGATTGCCTGAGTACATGTATAAATGAAATATACAGTTTCTTTGTCTGTTCTGAAAATACAGGCAGCTCTGTGGTGAAAGGCAGTTTTGAAGTGTCGCACTGTTCATAAAAATCAGTGGAAGAATTCTACAGTTACGAATGGTCTCTGGATCTAACTTCTCTAAAATGGGAAGAATGTGATGTTTGAATTAAGCTATGATGGGTATTTAGACATTAAAATAGTTAAATTTTGCCATATGGCTTCTCTCAAACTCAAAACTTCTTTCTCATTTGCAGATCAGCTCTGAATATCATGGCACTTGTGGAATGATCTGTTTAAGTTGCAAGTACAAAATGGAGCTTGCTTTAATATCTTTGCCAGTTAGAGACAGTCTTCTGTAATTGTCTGCAATTTTTGTAATTGTAACAATGAATGTCTAATGTGAGTTAAAAGAATAAATGAGATATTTCTGGTGGTATTCATACTGAAACCAAGGCATGACTAGCAAATAATTAGTTGTCAGTATTATGTCTTTGCATGACTTCAGTGGCTGGATCCCAGAAATACTGATTTTTCACAGTGGTGAAAAAGGTGAAGGGCATCTTTTGGATGTCGCGTTCAGGTGGCAGTGTCTACAAATTCTGGTGACAAGTTTGAAAAATGACCTGTGGACCTTATCCCAGGTGTTTAAGCCTATAGGGCAAGGACTGCTGAGCTGTTTTGTGCCCAGAGTTTTGTGGTGAACAAGCCACTTTTTGCATTGGAAAGCATTTTGTTTCACACATCTGTGGATGCTGATATGTTTTTTCAATATGGACCTCTTCAGGCCACTGAAAATTGTCTTTTCTGTTTTATTTCTCCCCATTTGGTATATTCAGAGGAAACACCTCTGCTTATTAAACCAAGTTTTTTTAATTTGTGGTATTTGGGAAAATAGATTGTTAATGCATTTGATGAGATCATTCACCACATTGTTCAGGTGGTAGACGTATGTAAAGACCTTATACTAGACATGTTTAAATTGCCCAAATTAGGCATTTCAGTGATTTGTAGTAACAGCTCTTAAGAGCCTGTTAAATTCTTGGGAGAGTTGTAATGGATTTGTGTTCAGGAGAGCACGTACCTCAACAAAATTCTTACATGCATTCAACCCTCGTGAGCCAGTCAGTCCTTGGCACTGGCAATTTTTTTCTCTGTAGGTTTAAGTGCAAAGGACCAGGTGTCTTACAAATAATCTCTTGGTTCATGTTTGATCAAGTACTAGGCTAGATAAATTTGATGTCAAAAGTATAACTAATATATGCAAGCATGGATTGAAGATTTTGAAGTCATTTTATGAATTATGAGGAGTTTGATCCAGCGATTGTGGTTGCTGAGCTTTTTGACAGATACCTTTGAGGTGAGACAGGTGGAGAGGAGGGAACCGTTAGACCAGGTTCAGTAGTAACCCTTTTTTGGTGTCATCTGTATTTGGTTTACTGAATATCTATACCTGATCATATAAATGCATTTATTACCACTAACAGGTAATCAGTTATATCGGTTATCTGATGTAGATAAGAGTTAATTTGTATTTGTTGCTGGATCAGAAATATGACATGAGGTTTTAGCGTGCTGTTTACACAGGAGAAAGTCTATAAACACTCATAGTCCTTTTGCCATTTGAATGCTTTCTGGTGTCACTTCAGGGCAATTGAAACCATAATAATTGTGGAAAAGAGGAAGCTAACCTTTATCCTAGACCAGTGCATTTTAAGATTTTTCTAACTAGTATGTGTCTTCAGACTCATGTCAACTTTTCTTACTAATTCATGATTCCTCGATGTGACTTTTCTTCTTGGATATTCTTTATCTCCTTTTCATATGCTGCTTATTTTATCTGTTGCTTCACTTTTATTTCAATGCTCAACTGAGCAGTTGTTGGTGCTTTAGGTGATATGTCTATTAAGAGTGACGTCATTACTGCTTTGAGAGGGCACTGAAATCTAGCTGTTTTACTGCGGCAGTGTCTTAGGAAAGTGTAGTGCTTAAAAACTTCTGAACTTCCGTTATAAGTGTTCAGTTTGTTTCATTTCCATTCAAGTTGTTGCTCACTGGTATAAGGAGATGGTATTGGTGGCCTGGTCAGATGCATTTTGAAATTAGTAGGACTCTGTGGTTAAGATCTGCTGTATGATTTGAGTTACTGGTTTAAATTCAGGCTGTGGTACAGGGGTTTGGGGAGGGAAAAACCCTTTTAGAGCCTGACAAGCACTTTATGTGCTGAAGATCTGCAAGTAGGTAAGAATGGAGTTATTCCTGATGAAGACATAGGAAGAGTTAGCCACAAAATAAAGTACCATGATATTTTTGTTTGATTAGCTGACTTGCTTACAAACCCCTCTAATAATTCTCTCTCAAGATTAAATGGATTTTAATCTGTATGGTTTATGTTGTAAGAATATAGTTGCGTTTCAGATATGAGGCTTGTGATGAAAGAAAGGAGTGTGGGGTAGGAAGGTAGGAGGACGCGTGTTCATGAGCAGTATTAAACAGCATGTGCCTTGCTATCAGAGTCAAAGTGGGGAGTTACACTGTGTAACAAATGATGCTCTGCCACATGTAAAGTATCATAGCTGATGCTGAAGTTTCTCGATTAAAATATTTGAGAAGTAAAGCAAAAATAGCTAGACAGTGCTCTGATGATATGCTGCAAATTGTAAGGTTTGGCCTCTTAGCTTAATGGAAGTCTTGTGTAAACAGGAGTTGCTGGGATTTCACAAGTTGTTTTGGGTTTGGTTTTTTTGTTGTTTTTGAGTTGGTTTCTTTTATATAAAGCTAATTCTTGTCTATAAAGATGTGGTGTTTCAACATAGCATTCGGTGTGTCTTCAGCCCTCACTCTGGCATTCTCTAACATCAGATTAAGTTGGTCTATTGCATAAACTGGGAGACATAAAAAAGAACCCAGAAATATGAGTTCTGCAGAATAAACAGTGTATTGAAAGTCTTCTGAACTTCAGATCAGGCTCCTAAAGATACATTTCAGCTGCGATTATTAGTGACAGAGAAATATGAATGGGCCCTTTCTGCTTGCGCTTGTCACATGGGACAGTCAGCCTTTGTGTAAAAGAGTCTGTATGAGCTTCGCTTATCAGTCAATTCTTTTCCTTTGCCTTTCTGCCTAAGAATAAACCCCCAAATTTTAGTACTTGCATTATGAAAATTGTTACATTTGTTTAGTTACAGTGAGTACTTTTCGTGTCTTGTTTATTGGGAAAGACGAGAGGGGATGAATAGAAAACTGTTGTTTATATCTATATTTCCTTATTACTCTCATTAGCATGCCATATATCTAATGAAAAACTGCCTTGTGAGTTGTTTGTTTCTTTATTGAACAATGCCCTGTCTCCTGATGTGATCTTATGGTTCTATAGTGCTAGACTAATATACTATAAGTGTCATTAATCTGAAGCTCTGTCTCAGTATCTTTAACACCACTTGTGGGATTAATGCAAGGTTTTGTTTGCTTCTTCCCTTCTGCCTTTAGTATTAATTTACACAGGAATACTGGATGCTTATTATGTTCAAATCGGAAAGGAAATATCCTGGTACTTAATGGTATAATAAAGCCAAACTTTTTCATTTTAATTTTTTTATTTTTACACATTGGTGGTAGCATTTAGCTAAGGTGAGAAGCAAAAATAGTGGAGCCTGTATGGAATGAAAAAGGAAATAATTTTCCTGTCCCCGCTACAGATCCAGATGCTTTTACCACAAGAGAAGACTTCACTGTACCATATTTAGTTTTACATGAGTTATGTTCATCCTTTGGGATGTCTTTATGTACTATAGCATACGAGGTGATAAATGTCTGATTAGCTTAATAAATGCAATCACCTGATGATTTGTTTTTATACAAAATTCAAGAGTAGGCAATACTCCTTGACGCAATGAGCATATGAGTGTTGATACACCTGCGTTTAGAACCTAATATCCCTCTACATGTTACTGTGTATTCTTCCTTTAGATTTAGGGAAGATTTAGTTTAGTTTTCACAAAGGAAAAACCCAAATAACTCTACTGCAACTCCATGTACTGAAGTCATTAGCTAATAGCCTCAATTAGAATAACATACAAAATACGAACAAATGCAGGAAAAGCAGGACTGACTTAGCCTTGAATTATCTGCTGTGACCATATTACCATGATAGAAGGGTTCATTCAGTAGACCTGCCAGGCAACTTGGAGACTCAAATTGTTAAAGAATAAAGAATAACTTCTCAGTTTTAATCTTTTTCTTTTTTTTGCGGGGGGGGGAGGGAGGGAGGGTTGGGGAACCTTTGGAACCAAGGTAGTAATTAGTCTGAAGCAGCATAGATTAGCCCCACGTAGAGTGGAATTTAATTATTTGGAAGCAATTAAATTAACATAGACTGAGTCTGCTGAGCTTGAGGGAGGGTTGAGAGTAGGGTTTTGTGTCAAAATACGGTAGTTAATGCACTCTCTCTGCTTTTGGATAACTTCTCCTTATAATTTAACATCATCTTGCAATTTGTCATCAATTCAAAGACAACTAGTTTTCTGTAAATGAAATAGCCCTTCTTGGTAGAAAAAAACCCACTTTGTTGGATTGAACTTTGGTTGCTAGTGAGTAACAGCCAGGCAGATAGGACAACATCCCCTCCTATATTACACTTGAGATTTCTAGTCCTCTGCTCCCCACCCCCCCAATTCTTTTCTTCCCCTTTACTACCTAGGGTTTGCCAATACTGCTGCACAGTTTCCAGGGATAAAGTTTGTCTTGGACTAAGTGAGGCCTTGAGCTGTTTTCCCACTCTGATTTGAATCAAGATTCACAAGATGCACATGATACCCACCTGTCATTGTGGAGGTTGGGGAGTGAAGCACTTTGTGGCATACCAATCAGTCTGCCACCATAGTTCAAGGATGAAAGACACTACCACTGCTGGTGGAGCCACAGAAGTGTCATGAAGGCACCTGGTAAGAAGTGATCCCCTTTGTGTTGGAGCTGGTGGAGTTTTTTGTTTTAAAAAAGGATGGAAATAGAGGAACCTACGACTTAGTGGTCTGGTACTATCATACTTTCTGCAGCTGAAAAAAAGAGGACGTTGTTGGTCCAAAAGTGGTGCTTGTTGTAGACAAAGTGAGGGCTGGGATCAAATCTTCATCACGGGACTTTGGTGAGAAAGGGCCAATCCAATGCTTCCCATTTGCCCTGGCCGCAGCTTTTTGTTGATGTCTGTACCTGCTGTTTGGGGAAGGTTCTCTAGAGCAGCCATGTACGAGTTCTTCGGTGCCTCAAGCTCCTCCTACACAAATAAGTAAAATGTTAGCAGTGGTTGCTGCTGCAGCTGCTGTAGGTGTGGGGCTGGTGGACAGAGTGGAGTGTTCTCTCTCTGATTTATCAGTGAGGAGGGGAGGCTGAAGGACTGTGTTAGCATGTAATACCAGCTGATTCCTTGTCCATTGCCTTACTTCCAGATAAGAAACTGGATGCTGGAAACACCTTGTTTTGGGGATGAGCAGGGATTAAGTGTAGTCCTTCCTCCCTCGAAAAAAAACAACCCAGTGGTGCTGTAGTTGCTTTTGGCTCTTTAACTATTTAGTATAGTGCATTGTATCTCTAGTGGTTGCTTTAGGTTTCAAAGCACGTTTTTGTGTCCAGGCTTCAAGAATCCCTTGAACATGTGGGACATCTCTGTTTTCTGCTGGCACAGTAAGTTTGCATTTGGCAGTGAAGAGTAGTAACATTTTAAGATGTAGTCAGATATGCCTGTGGAATGTGGTTTGGGTATATATTTTAAAAGGAGCACCACAACTTCAGATGCATGTGTTTTCAGTGGTAGACTATTTTAAAAAAAAAAGATTTCAATTTATGGGTAATCTTTTCAAATTTCTCTTGCCAGGTTTTCGCTAAGCAGGTTAATGGTGTGTGTCACTCAGACAGCCAGATTGTAGCAAAACAGCAAATGGACCCAAAGAGATCTATTCATGCTTAACTTATTATGAAACACTTTGCATACTGGTGGCTACAAGAATTAAGTTGAAGTGTAAAGGGAATGTGAGAAGAACGGAGCCCAGCTGGCTGTGTTTCTTCTCACAGAGTGCCTGCACTCTTCTGAACACAGACCACAAACAGGGAAGCAGTGACTGTAATTCTCCTCCTTAGCCTCTTACATGTCTAGTTAGAAAAGACAATAAAGGCTCTTCCAAACATCTCTCATTTTCTGGGCTGGATTTGAACACTGAGCTGATAATCTTTTGTCTCTTCTTCTCCCTTTTCCTTGGAGAAGAAGGAGCTAGCGTCTTTGGGATGCATCTAGGTTTTAATGCTTGTTGATTGTGGTGCAGAATCCTGCTGTGTTTGTGGTTTGTTTTGTAGCAGCATCCTACAGCAACATGAACTCTGCTCACAGGGCACTGTGGGTGAAGGTTTAACCTGGCAGACCCTTTCGCAGGGTCTGCGGGCAGTAACGTGTAGACAAAGACTACGTTTGGAGGCATTTTGGTTTTGTTTTCTAGTTGCAAATAAACTTTCTCCGCAATTGATTCATTGTACTGTGGATGAAAGAGAGGATGTTTTGATTTGAAAAGGGAATCTTATTTATAATTCTTGAATATAAACAAACTGCAGGGAGGAAGCCTTATTGGAAACCAAAACGGCCTTAGACCATCTTGTGAGTCTGAGTCCTGGGACAGCAAGTTACAACTCTTTTGGTGTTTTGTATCAGTGACAAGTGTGTGTGTACATGTATTTTTAGAAGGGCTTCCAAAGGGCAGCCTGCTGTGTGTCAGTTTGCTTATGGTTCTGTTATGCAAAACATCGTATATTCCCAGCTCAACTTTCCTCCTGTTTTACGTTCACTGACTGCCTTTATCTGCCCCCTGTGAACCACTGACTGCAGGGAGCGGAAGGCTGGTAAATGATAGAGCTGTCTTTCCGCCTCAGTTTCCTTACAAATGGCATCAAACGGTAATTGCTTTTCATTCCGCACTTCAGAAAGAGCGAGGTACAGAGCTAGGGTTTGCTTTTCCCCGGGGTGGTGTGGGTGTGACTGATGGAACAGAGCCAGAAGAATTTGGCAAAGTAGCCAACTGTAAAGGGAATAATCTGTTTCTTCTGATGATGGATGGCACTTAGAAGGCAGCTGAGCTTGAAAGCCATTTCTCATGCTAAGACTGCGATGTGCAGGTCAGCCATTGAGCAAACGCAAGCCTTCAAAGTGCGAGTTAATAGCTCGGCAGGTTATGCCCGACAAGTGGTAAGTGATTTGATTTTAGTTCCTGTGGATGTATGTGGGTTGATGGGTTTTGGGTTTTTTTTTATTAGTGTGGACCGTAACATCTAGTAATTTTAATATTTTTCTGATTGCATGATGGTTTGTTTCTAAGTTCAGAAATACCTTAAAGAAGACTTAGTTAATAAGGAAATATATTTTTGTTCCTAAATATAGTAAATTGCTCTTATATATCAAGAGTGATTCTATTTAACTGCTGCACGTGCTGTTAAGAATACAGAATAAAAACATTTCAGCTTATTACCACAGCTGAGCAGGTGTTAAAATATTGGCTGCTTATTTTTCTGTGGAGCAAATTGACAGCTACCTGGGACAGAGCATCTTTGTGTGTTACTTTCAAAGAAATGGTCACCGAGTAGTGACAGTGAGATTTGATAGGAAAATCTATAGTGGAATAAAGCTACACTGATAGAAGATAACCTATTATAAGAGATACTTCTACTCTAATTTATTTGATCAGCAACACTCTTAGCTCTTGAAGAGTTTATATTGTCATATTTACCTCTGATTTGGTAAAAGAATACTGTTTGGAATACAGCTTAAGGAAAGGCATCCCGGCAAATATCCAAATACCTAGTTTATCCCATGAGTTTCAGAGCTGTCTCTTGAAGAGATCTAAACTTTGAACAGCTGCTTTTATTTGAGGTTGAAGTTTGAGAATTAAGATGAATGAAGAGATTTTTTTCATATAGAATATCCAATAAATGATAAAGTATGTATGTAAACAAGAAAGTCCAAAGCCATTATAAAATTTGGGTTTTTTTCTGCTAGGAGACAAACCTGTGAGACTCAGTCACTAGCACGCATGTTACCTACTGTTCTGTAAATACAGGAAATTCTAATCTTTAAACTGCTTGGGATAGTGTTAAGCACTGTACTTGGGACTACTCAAAGGATTAGGTTTTGGTAACTGTTCTCCTGAAGACAGTGTAATGTATTATTCAAAACATATTGACTGCACAAATAGGTTTTGTGAGATTAGATTCTTTTTAGCAGCAGCATCTTGACAATACGTGTTTATTTTAGTATGTCTGAAACTCCTGTATTTACCAATTATCATCTTGTGCTGCTTGATTTGTTAATCACAAAGCTGGAGTTTGGTTTTACAAGCATGTATTGACACAATTATGAATGCAACTTTTTCATCTTTATTGTAATAAGTTTTAATATTCAATATTAAAAAATATTTTTCTGAACACATGTTCATATCTCAATACGCATGTGCACTTTATGCAGTTTTCTTAAGAATGTTGCAGATTAGCAGTTGGCCTTAATATAGCATTTGAGTGAAGTAGAAACCTAAACTTTTTAGACTTCCATACTACCCAGGAAGTTCCATTGTATTCTTGTAGAATGAATTCATATTACAGTTTTGATTCAATAAAACCAGAATATGGTGTTTACTAGTTAGCACGTTAATTCAGTACAGGGTGAGAATTTGTTTCAAATTCTTCATTCTACTTTTTGTGTGACATTGGGCAGTTCCCAAAGTCCCAACAGGAGTTAAATACTTCTGTGGTTCTGGGAAGTAGTTTTTTTCTGGATCGTAATTCTGAATTTACAAAATGTGTTCCTGCTTTTCTTTTTACCATATCTGGATGTTATGAGGACAACTAAGAAAATGTTGCAAGGCATTTGTTATCCTATGGTACTTGTGGTCTTATAAAATTATGTGATAATACTAGAGTGTCTGCATACAGAAGCAGGAATATTTTTTCCTCAGGTATTTATGTTCGGAAGTTGGAGAACAGTAGCTCACATCACTTAGCCTTAAAGGGTCTATTTAACTTAATGTCAGATATGGTATAAGGTGTTGACTGCACAGTTGATCAGAACATCCAGTTAGTGATTGAATATGCTGGTGTGATTTAATTGAGTTAATGCTAAAACTATGTCCCCCAAATCAGGGGACTGGCAACCTTATTTTCTGGGGCCTTGGTCGTTCTTATCATTAGAAATGTATTGAACATATGGACACATTAGACATTAAAAAGTAACTAAATAACTGATCTCTATAGGAAAGATCAGAAAGAAAATGTAGGTACGAATACCTTTGTGTAGATCTGGTATGCCTGTGATGGGAAGTTATCAACTTCTTGGTTATGCCCATGAAGTAAGTCATTATTATTTAATTCTGGAAGATGACTCTTCCTGGGGTGTGGTGTGTTTGGTGGTTTGTTTTTTGTTTGTTTTTTGGTGTGTGTGTTGAATGCTAAGAACATGCTTGATGTTATAGTAATTTTTTTAAGCTCAGTGTCATCTGTGCTATGCTTTCTACAGTTACCTGATGATGTCGTGTCGTAGGTAGATATAAATGACAAGCTGTTTCATTTGTTAGATTGCCTGCTAGTTTTTCTTTTCATAGCTGTTAATACAGTAAAGTGCTCTGTAATGGTAGCAGTGGCTGAAAATCTATTAGATGGCTGAGGAGGTAGGCATGATTTTGGCAAAAGGAGCCTCAAATTAAAGCTGATTCCCATAGAGTGTCTACGTAAGGTGCTAACTGTGGGGGGATTTCCTTTTACTGATGTTTTCAACTACCTGAAATTAGAGTGCTAATTCTAGGTTAACTGGACTCCTTAGTAAAAGGACTGCATGCAGTGCTCAGCCTGGCAGAGAGCTTGAGAGCACTAGAAAACTAGTGGGTAGGATGGACTCAAAGTTAAGAAGAGCTTGGTAGAGATGTAGACAGACACCTGTGGCCAGCTTTACTGGACTGGCCTACAGCGAAGGGGTGGTGGATGGCTTGAAATATTGTCTGGGACAAATATCCCAGGCAGCAAAGGTGCAGAGTTTTGCAAGACAAGATTACAGAAGGCTACTACTATACAACATTGACCCTGATCACCAAATCACAATGATGCCTGAAACCATTCGGTAAGGACAGAGGAAAAAAAAAAGTAGCTCATTTTGTTTTCTTTCCATGTGTATAAAGAAGAATCAGAAGAAGCTACAAAATTATATTTGTCTTCCAAATAAATTTGCTAACTTGGTATCTACATTATATTTTTTTGTATACTGATATATTGTTTGGTTTTTGGCCACACATAGAAGAGACACTGCTTAGTGCTGTATTTCTGCTGCTTATCATAGATAGCATGTAGTAGTAGAAATGATAGCAGGAACCTGAAAAAAATCTATTTATTTTACTGGTCTTCTCTTGTCAAAGTAATTACTAAATAACTGTTACTCTAACTTCACTGGGTAAGGTCGCTTAAATATGGTGCTTGAGTCTCCCAGACTTCTTGCCTTCCTTTTCACATGTAAAATTGTTTTATTTCACTGCTGGCGATGCTGAGCCTTCACAGAAATAAAAGGTTGGATTTGCTTTTTATTTTTGTAGAGAGAAGACTTGAATTGTAACTTCAAGAGGACTTTATTACCCAAATTTTGTGGACATGGATTGGCATGTACTTCAGTGTCTAAACAGGGCTTGCCCATTGTGCTCTTAGAAACCAGTGCTGCTCTATCGGGAAGTACAGCTCTTAGCTGCAGTTTAGACGACGCATGTAAAACAGTTCCTCTCTTTCTCAAGGCTGCGTACTCAGTGTAATAAAAGAACTGCATACATTATGAAACACGAAATTCTAGGGTTGTTAACAAAACAACAGAAAAAACTAATAGGCTGCCATTTCAGTTTGGGATCTCTTTTGGAATTTCTTTACAGATTAAAGGTCTGTGCTTGTGTGGTTAGAATCGCCTGGGGGTAAATTGGAGCTGAAAATTGATCAAGTGTTAATACAAAATGGAACAGCTGTATGTGAATCAGTTATTTAGAAACTTGCTGTATCAGCAATTATTTTGACTCATCAGTTATTCTTCCCCTTAATATACACTAAGACTTTAATAACAATCATGGAACAGCTCTTCTGAGATTTTTACAGTCTGAGAAACATCTTGCTTCCAGACCAAGTAACTTTTATCTCTTCCAAGACTGTTGTGAAAAAGATCAGGGAATAGCGGGAGGAGAGGTGAAGCAATGGAGAACTGCTACAGCCATAAAAGCTTAGTGAACTTTCATACCTCTCTAGCATTAGCAATATCCCTTTGTTGTTAAAAGTAAGCAGCAGCCTGAAGTTTGCAGTCACGGTATGTTTGTTTCCATTTTTGTAAAAGATACGTGCATCTTCTGTGATTTGCGTGAATGAAGTTTATTAGGGTCCAGTATTGTCAAGGTGAAATGAATCCTGGCAGCTGCTTCTGTGAGGGTATTTTTATTTGAAGTCTCCTAGGTGGCCTGTGTTTCATGCTGTTTAGCTGCAAGATCTTTGTGTTCTGCCAAAAAAATTGTGAAGTACGTATTCCAAAGTATTTCTCTTGTTTTTTAAGCGGAGAAGTGGTAGTGGTTTTATGGTATAACGGAATGGCAGATTTTCTTCGTGGTAATTTTCTGGTATGCAGAGCGCTGCAACCGCTTTGTTTCTGGTGTGTATATTATGGCTTATTTGACAATGTTGGAAGCCAGGTAATTGGAATTAAATCTAACGTGGTGCCTGTTTTTCTCCAAATACAGTTTCTGTTTCTGTCAACCTTATGTAAGAGGTGTTAAATGAAACAGGTGAGCTACGCAGATGGTACCCCTGACTGTGCTGACATTCAGAAGGTACCGTGTTCCTGCTCCAGAAGTCCCAGCTGGGCCACCTACTTCTTCAACTATGTTCATGTGAGCTTTTTTGTTGTTGTTTGGTGTCCTCCAGATGCTTCTGGAACTTTTTCAGGCCCGTATATGTGACTGTGAGATGTTCTAATGTGTCTGGTTGTATTAGCATTTATCTGAATTACAGTTTTGAGGTCTTACCAATCATTGACGTCTGAAATAACGGATCTGTAAAGAGGCTGCCTTCTGTGACACCTGTGAGTCTGGATTGTGTGCGCATTGTTTTTCTTGCATATTAGTGAGAGATGGTGAAGGATATAGTGCTGGTAGAGAGAATGAGGTGAAACATAAATAATGGAGTAGGTGATTTTTGTTTTATCTATATCTTAATGATTCTAAAATACAGCCATGACCATCATGTCTGCTTGCAGACAAAGTTGTTGAGAAACTGAGTGACGTAGAAAAGATCCATAAAAATAAGTAAAAGATTGGCAGTTAGAAACTTAATGCTTATCAGAAACAGAAACGAGAAATGCCTTTGCTATATTGAAAAACAGCAGGTAGTAATGCATGTGTGCATTTGGAGGGAGACACATAACAGGAATCAATCACTAAACCAGATGCTGGATAATTCACTTTGGAGGTGAGGCATATGTTTTTGACAATGAAGATGATTAATCTTTTGAACAAACTACCATTTGGGAACAACACTCTAGCCATCCTTGAAATGTTTAAAGTGAAACTGGAAGTTTTTGCTTTAGCTTTTTGGAGGTGGAAATCTTTACTAGATGAAATTTAATGGCCTGTGACAGGTACAACAGGTAATTTTGGTTCTTAAATTTAGGAACGCTCTTGCTTCCTAGCTTTGCATTCTGATGTGTTGTTGGCTGCTGGATATGGAACAGTCTGCTTTGCTTACTGTTTTTTTTGATAAAATGTGATGTGATCTTAGGGCCCAGATATAAGCTCCCAAAACACTTTTTTAACTGCTCACCTATTGACATTGAAGAACCTTCTGCCATCTTAGTGAATGTCTTTAATAGGAGGCTTCTCTTTGATTTGTGCTTCTTGTTTTTGTCATATTGTTCAAAACTCAATAACTTCCTGTGTTGGTATTTGAGAAAAGAGCTATTTCTTAGTATAGTGACAGGTACAGATTCACTTTGTTCTTTCTCTTATTGTAATAAGCCGTATTACAAGAAAGGTTTGGTCTTTAACTTACTGGTATTTTACCTTTTTATTATTTATGGTTTCGGGATGTACTCACAAATATTTTGGTGCCTTCACCAATACATTGGGATGAACCTCTAGTAGAGTGCTTTGTAGCATTGTTTTCTTAGTATTATTGTGGGCTCTTCTCATTCTTGTGGGGCTGAAAATACTATGATCTTTACACAGGACCTAGGAAATGCAGGGGTTGGAACATCTTACTCATCATTTTATGCATAGTGGGTCCATTTCATTCCCCACGGTGTGTATTTGGTTGTAGGACAATGTTGACCTAAAAAATTCTGAAGTATTGTTGTTTAAATAAATTAGCAGTTTAGCTTTAACAGAGGAACTGGCAAGGTGGGCATGATAGCGGTGATCAGGTGCCTTTTTGGGTTTTGTCATTCCTTGAGGTGGAATTACCCCTGTGATAATACTGAATTGTCCTTGAAAGACTGTTTCGGTTTTCTTTCCATTTTACTTTTTGTTGTATTCTTGCTTTCCTTTTCAAGAGTGTGTGGATCAGAGGTACCAACTGGAAGAAGGAAGGCAACTTCTTTCCTTGGGGCAAATAAGTCTGCTTATGGGAAAAGAATTTCCAGAGACAGTGTGACACCTGCCAAGTGCTGCAGAAAGTCACAGTTCACATGAAGTGTCAGAAGCTGCAATGAGGAGCAGAGAGTGCTACCAAGGCCCTGGAGACTATGTCAAGTACTCTATAAGGACTAGAAGTGGTTAAGCTAGTTTACAAGCTCACAAACCTACTGACTTGGCTCAAGCTGAGCCCAGAAGGAGGATTCATTGGTGGGGGACCAATGGGGAGGGGAAAAGCTCTGTCTTTTGTTGGACCAGTCATGTTGAGTTTAGTTTTTTCAACTGATTTGTTATCACAGATGTTTTGATAAGACTTGTCTTTTCAGTTTTAAAAACTCCTGGATTGTTCTTGGTAGCTTTTTGTAGGACGAATTCACCGGATGAATTTAGCTGTATGTCAGGCCAGCTTGGAGTCTGAGGAGAGCCTCATAGAGCAGTTAAGTAGGATCAATGGACTTCAGTATTGGATGACTTGGACAACAAAGGCTATGTATGTAATTGCTATGGAATATACCTATGACAAGAGTTAGAAGTAATTCTAAGAATGGCTGTGTGGAATCAGATTAATACCCTGTCTTTGTGCTATCCTAATTTTCTTCCTTATCATTTATCGGGGAAGTGTGTAAGAATAAAGTAATACACAGAGACACTTTTGTAGCGATCTGTAAATCAAGAACAACTAGGATTGAAGATGACTTATTTTGTGCTTCAGGGTACCTTATGGACATTTTACCCCTGTAGGTTTGTCCAGATATTTTTTGAATACTTGAAAGTTTGGAGCATGCAAATAGCATAAGCTTCTATTAGTGACCAAGTTAGAAGCTCTGCGTGTGTTTGTATTAGAATACACAGGGGAACTTGTTATTATAATGGTATTGATACAGTTGCCAAACATCAGTAGTGGCCTGTTTGTTTCAGTATGTGGATTTAAATTGACTGCTTAAGGGGTTTTGAGTATATTTTGGTGATTTCTCAGGAGCCAACTACCTGATTAGTGGACATCTGTTCAATATTTTAGCATACCAGTCGAAATAATTAGTTAATAGATGGCCCTAGCTTTGTGTTCTTTAGAGCTTACTTTGAAAAATACTGGTTTTGGGGTTTTTTTTTTTGTTTGTTTGGTTTTTTTTTTGTTTTTTTTTTGTTTTTGTTTTTTTTATCCTAAACCATGTTCCTATTAAATAGTTGATGTGGGGCAGGG
>NW_009649570.1:686079-716316 GCF_000708025.1 Charadrius vociferus
AAAGAGGTTCAGAAATCTCACTAGTTACATGCATAGTTAAATGCTGTGATGCTTCCAGAAAAATGAGAGGCTGATGTAGGAATGCCTTTGAAGGAACTTCTCAAAAGGAATTCGAGTACGATAATGTAAACTGAATGTCGTTCCACTGGATAGGAAGTCTAGTGAATAACTGTATTGTGAGACAACAGAAGTATTGTAGTAGCTGTTCAGCTTTTAATTAAAAATCAAAGCAGTGCTATATTTTTTTTAGTTCTGTGCACCTTAAAAAATGAACAATTGTACTAATTTTTGTAAAATATATACCATGTCTTTGTTGGAGAATGCTGTGGGAGGCATGCAACATCTTACAGAACTGGCTCATGAACTTTTTGGTTGTGTCTTTTGAAATAAATGATAGCTAGAAATCATTTTTGATATCTATCAGTCTCTCATATTATAGTAAATATAAGTTTGAACTAGACCTCTCTGAATTCGGAGGCTTTTCTTATATAAACTCGAGTAGGTTGTACCTTACTTGGCTTTTGGAATATTAGATTTATGTAATTATCCAAGATGTACCATTTGGCTTGCTCTTTTCCGTAAATTTAGTTATCCTACAAATGAAGCCCCCAAAAGTCTAACGCTGTAAAAACACAAAGTATATGTGCTCCAGGAAAAAGTGTAAAACTTATGTTTTCTCATTTGTATGGGGAGATTTTTGCAAAAATGGGGGAGGAGGGAAGTGGGCTTGCGGCACAGTTTTTGAAGTTGTTTGATATGTGAACAGGGATATCGAAAAGTCTTAGGTAGCAAATGCCTTACAAAAAAGGAAGGTTTGAACAGAATTTACAGCAAATGCCAAGATTAGACATTGTGCTGCTGGCAAGTATCCAGAAAGAAGACAAAAAAAATATTTAGGAAGTGTGTGTTACTGATACATCTTTCAGAGTTCATGTAGTAGCCATGGGGGAAGAGGGGTTTGGATAACAGGCACTATGTGAAAGCAGCTAACTAAAAATCCCTTGATCTTGGAAATCTTGCTCAGAATGGTTGTATCAAAAGAGACAACTACATGTATAATACTGGAAGAATGCCTTCAGAAGCTTACCATGCAGATTTTTTTTTATGCTGTAATTCCAGCTTTTCCAGTATAATACAAGTCACTGCCTGTTTTAACTGTTATTGCTTATGTGAGTTGAATTTTCGCAGTGGCAATTCTGACATTTGTCTGTCTTTTTATATGATCACAAAGTCAATGTTTCTTGCATTAAATCTGTTGTTCACAGTTTAGTTTATGTTTCTATCCACAAAGAATATCCTGCTTTAGCGAGGTTATTTGTGGTAGTGGTATAGATTTGATACATGAGGGTGTCCTAGGGATTCTGATTTGTTTACAGTTCTGTTTGTAGAAAACCTGTTTTGACACATAGCCAGTAACTGGTAAAGCTGTGATACTTTAATTCTACAGATGTATCAAATGAAAAGTACTTTTCAAGTAAACATAACTTTGTAGTGATTATCAAAATGTATACGTTAATCACTTAAAGATTTGTTAATAATCACGTTGGTAGTTTAAAAAGTAATTTCTAGGGCTTCTAGAGTCTGATTCACGTTATACTTAGCTGGAAGGAAAGACTCCTATCGGCTTCCCCCCACGCCCCAGCTACCTGTCAGGGGAGCTTAAGTATTAACCAGGGGTTTTAATGATTTCGGATGACGTCCAAGGCATTTCTCACTTAGGGAAACTGACAACCTGCAGAGCCTTTGATATAAGCTGGCAAGAGGTTTTCATGTCTCATTCCACCTTACTGTGATAAATCAAAGAGTCTTTTCTTTGTTCACCCAGCAGTCTTGCTTAGGGTTAGTACTCTGTTAGGAGTTCTGTAGGAAGTGATGAAAAACCTTCGCTATTGTCTTGGTAATAAGAAGCTGGCGTATGGGTATGTGCATGCTCTTGGGTTTGAAGAGCTACAGTTGGTGTTTTATTGCAGAAAATATTCAGGTGAAATGAGGGTGGGGTATCTTTCCCTTATTTAGCATCCCATATTGGTATCATTAACATCTCGATATCAATTCTCGTATTTTTTGCAGTTCTTTCTCTGCTGGACTAGCCTCTTTCCCACTGAGGGAAGTTTGACTTAACTCAGTAGCCAGTAAAGAATGTAAAAGAAGTGCAAAATCTACTATAAGACTCTGAAGTTGACTTGACTGAAGACTTCACTGTTATAAAATAATGATTCCATATTTTGCTAGTCTCTGCTAAGTATCTCATATCCTGAATTTTCCTGAGTGTTTGTCCAGTTGGGCTACATTTCTCTTGGCTTTGACTGTATGGTCATTACTGTGCCTTGACAGGAGGTCAGATACATTTTTGCAGTTAAATACTGGTTTTAGTATAGTAGTAGTTCAGGCCTCTGTGAGGAGATGTTTGTTTACTGTTGGACTATGCAAATACATATGAACTCTTCATAATATATTTTAAAATGTTATCCATGTTTTTCCTTTATATGACAAGAATGAGTTACGATTTTATACCTGGCTGTAGATAATTGCTCTCTCCAGTGCAGATTTTGGCTGCTTCTAATCTGAAATGGAAAAATACAGAGATCAGGTGTTTGGTTTTTTTTAAAAGTAATTATCTCCTAGAGAAGTGAATACAGCCGGAGAAAGCAGAACTCGGATGCAGATGGAATTCCTGCAGATCTTAGCAGGAGCTTGCACTGAGGTCAGGAGTTGGTTCCCTTGTTATCTCCTTGGAGCTGGGCTTGTATGGCGCTTCACTGTGTCTAGGTCTAGTGGCTGTACAGTCACATCACCAGCGTTCCCACCTTTTTCTTGTGGAAACCCTCAGAAGTGATTCTACTGGGTGTGGTTAGTAGAGCTGGATTTTGGGATTAAAATTAATGTCTGAATAGAGGACCTCTATTTGCTACTGGTTTGTAGTATTTTACTTTGCATATATATCTTGCGGTTTTGGAATTCTATAAAGCATGTTTTTTTCCCATTTGGCAGTTGTGCTTTTGATCATTACATGTGCACATAGATCGTCCAGACATAACTTGTTATAATGAAATATTAGTCATTGTGAAAGTGAATACAATATTGTGTCTTAACAAAATTCAGGAAACAGTAGCAAGACTAATTCTGTAGTACAACCTGAATTTTATTGATACAATTTTAGGTGGGGTTTTTTTGGGTAGTATTATAATGTGCTTCTAGGAATGAAAAGGCAAGACACATCTTGAAGAATATGATAGAATGTCTAGCAACAGTCCTAAGAACAGCAAAATCGAACCATCCAGATGAGTCTGTCAGGCTTTTACCCTTCTATAGTACTTGGTGGGAAAGTGAATGGTTACAAGCTTGAACCCGTGTTTGAAGTTGGCACACCTGTAATATGGAAATAAGAAGGGGTGACCTTTTCTTTATCTCTTTTTGCTAGGTATAGACGTTTAATAATCATAAAGGTTACCAAATGAAAGAATACCTGATAGGTTTTTTATCTCATTTGGAAAGAAGGGATTGATTCAAATCCTAACCTGGCAAGAAGATGCTGATGGGCTGCAGTTATGATATTACAAAAATTACTGCATCGAAGACTATGATGTAGCAATGCAAGTTTTGAGTATATAATGGTTGCCTCTTTGTACAGCCAGTACCACACTTGGACCTTTTTACAGTAGAATTGTGTGTAGAGATCATTTAGAAGCAGTATCTTCCCTTATTTAGACAAGTATTTGGCAAGCATGATATCACCAGAACTCCATCATAGTTGTGTTTAAGTGGAATAGTATGCTGTCCAAAGCCAGCAATAGCAGTCTGTTGTAGAGCACAAAATGCAAGGTTCTTGCAGCAGTCCCATCCAGAAACTGTGGATTACTGTTGGTATTGATCTCCCGTCATCAGTCAGTACAAGTTGTGATTTCTGTCATCTCAACAGAGAGAGGTTTTGACCAAAAAAGGAAAGGAGGGAAAAAATTAAAGGTGTGACACATATATGAACTGAAAAGTGGTTTCGGATAGGGAGAGGGGAGAAGACCGGTTACTAACTGAAAAAATGAGCACTAGAATGAGGATGATATTTCAGGAACATAATTTTACCAAAGAACACAAACAGTAAGAAGTCTAAGTAGTTTAGAATTTCTGTAAAGATAATTTTCACCCATTTCAAAAGATCAAAACAAGCTTTAGTGGGATGAAAACAAGCTTTAGTGGAAGGAGTGGTCTGTACCTTATCTTCTGTCCTAATTAACTTACTGCATACCCTCCTGCTTCTATGACAGGCCAGACTGAATGTGTCTACAGTGATAAATGACTTCGCTAAGACATTGGCCTGTTCATCCGTTGCAGGGGTGACCATATCCAAGTTATGAAAAAGCCAAATACTGTGTCGCAGGGGAAGATGTTAGATAGCCAGAGTAAGATAACGTGCATTATCTGTGCCTGACTGGGAATGTCGCACTTCATTCCAGTGCGAGTGAGTTTGCTTAAAATTGTAGAGAATAACTGTATGAAACACAGCTGTGGTGGAAGGAGAAGTGATGCTAGCTGATTTCCTAGAGGTCATTACTGTAATGGAGTAGAGGATGAGGAGGGAAGCATTTTTATCTAGTGTAAGTGGAATCTGAAAACAGCCTTCCAGATCCTCCTAAATACTACAGGATGCCTCTTATTTTGCGGGAACTCATAGGAGTTGCTTGCTTTAGCGATGAGAACTTGGGGAAGGGTGATGTATAGCATCTAGTAAAACTGTCTTTTAGTCTTTGTGTTGCTGAATATCTGCATTCAGGTTGACCATAGAATCCTTAATTAAACATATACAATGTTGAAAGAATTTTATATAGTGTTGTGTTTCTTGTAGGTAGCATCTAGAATTTACTTTCCTTGAAACTTGTCGGAGATATTTAAATTTAATCCTATTAATAGCTTTGGCTCAGGGATAATTTTGAGCTTCTTATCTAAAAGTGTTTTATCAATCTAATATTTTTTCACTATAACTTAGGCTTATCCTTGCTTTATATAATGTGATTTGCAAAACAAAGTTGGAGTATATCTGGCTTTAGGTGATTGATTACAGCTAGACAGGCTTTTGTAGTGGAATGTGTTTAACAAATAAAAACCCATGAGAGCTTTTAAAAATTCAGATGAAAATTGACCTTAACCGTCGTATAGATTTATAAACCCCTAATACCTTTATCTGATGATATGGCTGAGAAATCCAACTAAAATATTTTAAAAAAGAGAATTGTTTTACTTCTTGCTAAAGGAGCTTTTCTGTTGTATAAGTACCTATACAATATCTCTATTTTACATTAAAATAGGCAGTGAATCACAAATTATTTCCACATAGTCTATTTTCATGATTGATAATTAAATGTAGGTTTGTAGTTTGGCAGTTTTATTTTTTCGTATTGCACACATCACCTTTTCCTGGATACAGTCTACTTATTTACATTTAAAACAATTGAAGCTTCATTTGACCTGCTGTATATAACCCCTACCATCTTACATCATAAAAATAAATGTTGAAATGTTTCTTAAACAGTAGATTGCCTACATAGTTAGACATTTCAAATGTTATTCACCACCTATGTCTAATGTCAACTAGGATTTTTCTTAAAAGAAAGAGAATTTCTTTATGGCCTGGACGATTTGAGATAATGCCAAGGAAGTTGCCATGGATGCTAAATATTTTGCAACTCCCGTGCTCCATGCATTTTTATGTGCAACTTTTAGTTTTGCACTTTTATTTTTTCTTTTCTTTCCTGGATTACTTCTGAGAAACAGGATTAAATATCCAGGATGAAGCTGGGTGATGCTTCTAAAGTCTTACTGTGTCTTGCATGGATCAAGCCAATTTTCTTAAAGGTGAGTGTAAATTTCCCTCTGTGATGCTGCTGCAATATTGGTATGATCCTGGTATTTTCAGTGAAGCTTGTGATCCTCATTCCTTTCATTGCTTCTGTCCACAAGCGCAGTCACGGTTCATGTCATGCCTTCAGTTGGATGTTCCACGCCTGTAATTAAGGACAAAGTGGATACAGCCAAGGGTAGGTTATAATATTGTGTCCAATGCGTCAGGTTAGCCAAAACCAGAGTAACAGTGAGAATCTTTAAAAGCCTTGATCACTGCAGAGAAATATTATTAAAATTTCCAAAGTAATGTCTTATTTACTGGATACCTGACACTCTCATTTCCCTCTTCCCCCCCCAATTTCTTGAGCTTCATTTTCTTCGTGATTCCACTAACCTGCCAGGCTTTATTTCTTTTTTCTTTCCTTCCTTCTTTCCCTTCCTTTTCTCTTATGTATCAATTTTAATAATATAAAATAACAGAGAACAAGAAATTAGAAATTATGTTGGTTTTGTTGTTTTTTTTTTTTAAACCACTGAGTTGTGCACATGGAAAGAGGGCTGGACGTAGCATGGAGCGGAAAGGGCTTTGATTTAGATTCTGTCCACTATACTTTGATCCACAGGAGAAGTTCAGTTATGGGAGGAGGGTCTCGTGTTTCAGGTGGTTCTAATCTCAACTGAGAGACTCTTAAAGTAGCAGGAAAATCCAGGCTGGGGCTGAAGGACTGTGCAAGGGTGTGCTTACGCCATTACAGGGTGGCAAAAATGATGTAATCAACAATGCTTCCAAGTGTAAGCCTGTGAAATAGTAATAAACAGGAAAATGTAAGGGAATGCAGTTTTACAGCCCAGCAGACACTTAGTCATGGGAACTTAATGCGTGAGACCATCTGAAAGCTCAGGTAGAGATGTTTTGTGAGGCATATGTGGCAGCAGCGTTCACTTTATGATCTCAAAATACTAAGGGAGGGAATCATTCCCCAATTTGAATCACGTAAGTTCAGATTTTTACGCTAAGATAGTGGGTCAGATTACAACTTTTCCTGGGAGCTGGATGGGGGTTCTGACTTCAGACAGATTCACTAATGTTAATCTTTCATGTTGGCAACTGGCAGTGTCTCAGCTTGTCCATCCTGATTTGATAATACTTGATTGAAGCCTTGATTAGAAGTGATGTGCTGCAGAGTATCTGGAGAGTCAGTTTGTTTTGACGGTGTCATTATATCTGGTACAGGAATCCTGTGGGCTGAAATCACTTCCTTAGTCTTTCTTTAAATGATGCTGTATATCTTAGTTGTAATCGCTATAACTTTTCTACTAATCAAATGAACACTTGATACATATTCATGTGCAGATGGCAGGGGTTCATCTCTGAACCTTGCCAGTCCTTAGCTGTTGGTTGAGCGTCAATGTACAAAACTCTCTAGCATTAATAATGATGGCATATTTGATAAACAATCCTGAATGTTATTGACTCAGTAGATGTTGACATCACTTTTATTCATGAGTTTGGATAACAGCAGCAATTACAGTAGCTACATCTAATATATCATAAGATATAAATTTTATCTTTTAGATAATTTCTGTACTGAGGACATTTTCTCATATGAAGCGATGTTATTGTTGGTTGCTGAAAATGTGCCCATATATCAGTATGTGGCTGCTATCTACATTATGTAAAGAGACCTATCAGTCAGTTGGGATCGAGTATTTTATGATCTGGAGCTCTTAATCTGTTTTTATTTAGTGTTTGCAAGACTTCAAATTGTGTGGGTTCTCTTCCTAAATAAACCCGGGATTGAAGTATTAAACTAAATTATATTTTGATGTTCAATGCATTTGCTCACTGCTTTCTATCTGGATGCAGAGCAAATGTATTTTATTATTGGGAAGTAATATGGCCATTTAGAAAACTACTCAGGCTGCAGTATTTGTGTTGGCAATTCTCTTTTCCAGGCGTAACAGTTCTGTTCTCTTTCTGTACCCATTTGTGGAAAGATTAAATCATCATAAATCAGGTTTTCAAAGGCTGTGATGCTCAAGTTATTCTGTTTTATGCAGCTCTGAGCTGCGTGGATTTAGGCAAGCTGTCATCTGTAACCTGGCCTTATTTAAATAATTTCTTATAAATCACAAGACTAATTGAACTTTTATCACTAGATAAAAACAATTTTTTTCTTTAAAACTGGCCCAAATGACTAACTTTGCAGAGTATTTGTATCAAAATTGCTATCCAAACAGGAGGAAGAAAACAGAGTATATACTTCCTTAAATCAACTTGAGAAAGGTAGATTGCAGGCTTACAGAGAAAGGTTTGAATTCTAATTTTGCTTGTGTTTTTTATAGGCTACTAGGTATAGAGAATCTGGGCTGAGAAATTAGTGTATCCAGGTGCTTAAATATAGTGATGTGACTATGTTCCTGTCTGATCCTGGTGTTGAGGAGCAGGCCTCTGCTGAAGGTCTTAGTCGAGTCTCTGGATTTTCATGGGTTTTAGGTGATGAAACTGTTGTAAGTTTGAGAAAAAAGTTCGGTGCTTGATGAAAAGTTAATCTGTATGACACACCTCAGCATTTCAAACTTTAAATCTGTTTCTGTGGCTGAGGAGGGCTGTGAGGTTGAATGTATGATTGCCTTGGATGTGCAGGTGTTTTGAAATCTCATTTAAAAGAGAAGGTAAGACATGGAATGAGGCTTATGTGGTGGTTATTTTGAAATAATGTATGTATTGCAATTTGGACTCCAGTAAAGCCTGAAGAACACAGCTTTTAGAGGAGTGAGTAGTTAGTGTGATAGCTAGTTGAACCTAACAGTTACAAGCCTTATGCTTCTGTTTGTGTGTCATCTTAGCAAACTGGAAAAATTTCCTGGCATTCTTCACTCAACTCTCAGCTTTGTTTGCTTTACATACTAAGCACAAGACTGTCCTTTTTGAAATGTAAAAGGAGTGTTTCCCAAGGCTTTGTGAGGTGGAGGAATCAATTTAGTACAGGTGTCTACTATAGATTTTTTTTTTTTCCCCTTTTCCAGCAATGAAATTTAACTTGCTTGTGTCCACTTTCCACCTTTCCTGTCTCTAGCTCCCTTCCCAGCTTTATATCTGTCTTGAGACAATGTTTATAATTACTATCTTGTTTTCTTACTGTGGTGACAAATAATGTCTGGAGTACACACTGCAATGTGGCTTAGTGCAACTAAGGTGCTGGTTTTTATTATTTTCATCTTCATTTGTCAGTGATGTTTCATGAGGCTTCCCATTAAATATTTAACAGCTCTTCTTAAATGTTTGACTCATGATTTTACACTGATACATTACTTTCCTATCTTTACACAAAATTTCCTAGTCAGAGAGATATGTTTGAAGTATGTCCTCAAGGCATCACTGCTGTTTCTTGCTATAGAGACTGCTTTTTGCTGCATAGTGGGCGTGATATGTTATGGGATGATTTTATCTGCCTCTGCTAATTCCACAGTGGGTGTGCATGGGCAGTATTTCTGGGTAACGCAAGCAATACTTCGAACGTGCCAACCTATAGAAGCCATATGAGGAAACCATCCTTACCAAATGGTAAATACCATGCTACACAGGGTTACGGTATAAACCTTTTTTACAATGAAGAGGGGTCACGTGGGAATAAACTCAATGCAGTGCAGAACAGCTTCAGAGGGCAAAGCTGCTTTTGAAGGCAGAGGTATTTTTACTGTCAGTGAGGAACTCGTGACTCTTGGCGTCCTCACATGCTTTTGAGTCCACAGAAAACAAAGTGGTGCTGTGTGAGTCATGTTGAACAAGAAGCAATACTATAATTACATTATCAAGTGGACAGAGGAAAGAGTTCTGAATTCCAACTCCTAAATCAAGAAATTTGTGCTTCTTGATTGCAAAGCAGCTTCTGAGCTTTGCATTGTTCTCCCTGTCTCATCCCCACTCAAACTTAAAGGGGAAGCTGAAGGAAAGATTGCTTGCCTGCTTTTGAGGCTGTCTTGGGAACAGTACTGATAAGATCAGTAACTGAAGTATAAAATGAAGAGAAACTGTATATTGGTGCTCTATGGGTGTATACGCACCCACACAAGTATATGTGCTTGCATGTATATATACTCCTATTCATTCCTTAAAGACATAAGGAAAAGTAATTCACTGCTTATCTATCTTTTTTTTTTAAGTGAATTAGTGTGCTGATTCATCACTGTTCTTTTGAGCTCATGAGACTTCATGATACGCTTGAAACTATTTAATCTCGTAGGTGTTTTGGGGCTAGCATGTGGGTATAGCTCAGAAAAGCTCTTTTAAAACCTCCACATGAATTAAAATATTCTGAGAGCCAAATATTTTGGTTTGGATTTTTTCATTGACATTGTAGATATTTAAAGATTTCTCATCCTGCACTTTTTTAGCAGAGTATAATTATTAGCTGGTCAGTGGATTTTTCTTGTTTCTGTGGCATCTTTTATAATATGCATTAAAGTGTATCGTGACAAGCTTTTGTATCTATGTTTGTAAATAACTAGCTCATATGTATATCTGCAAATCAGTTTATATGACAATAAGGGGTTTATATGTGTCTAAAAACTGGCTATTGAGGAAAATCTTGTGTGATTATTTCTTAGGTATTGAACTCCAGGCTGACATTGTCCATTGTAAGGCAAGGAGTGACGTATTAGTTGTCACAGTATGTACAGAGTTCTAGTTTGATAACTATTTTGATTCAGTTTCTTACAATTATTTTGGAGGTTAAAATTAATAAATGAGATATAGTAAAAGGCTTGTATTCATACACAGTACTTATCATACAGCAGAATATATTTTAATTCCCGTCAGCTTCCCCTACTTAATTTGCCCTCCAAAACAAATGCCAGCTACCAATAGCTGAAAACTCCTGTGAGTCTCTTTCCCAATTTTCCAGGAGTGTTTTGCATACTCATTCAGCTTGGTGTGCTTATACTGTGTCCATTTTCCAGGTCAGTAATTGACGCACAGTTAGGTGACATTTAATGGTCAGATAAGAAATGAGCGTAGGACTATATCCTAACTCTCAAATTACTGGCCTGTCTCATTTTTATACTTCGTTGTTCTTTTGTGGGGTTTTTTTTGAAAATTTCTGTTGTCCAGCACTCCTGCAGCATGTACATAGTCATGTTCTCTACGTTATTGATTTTTAGTGAGAATAATAATAGAACAAGCAGAAAACAAATTCATGACATTATCAAGAAAAACAAAATATGAAATGAATTGTCTGAAAATAAAATGGGTTCATTGACTATTTGGTCATTCTGGCAGTGAGATCAACCGTCATCATGTCAGTGAAGGCGAATCAGTCAGTCATGGTTGGTTTGTCTGTGCTGAGCAGAGTAATTCAGATTAGTCAGTGACTTCTGCTAGCTGACTAAAATGCCCCTGTACTCCATCCCAGTATCTGTAGGGGAGTATGAAGGAATGATCTCTGCTGACCTGTCAGTGGCGATGCACTGCCTGAATACCTGGTGAGACAAATGAAAGTGTACGTCCTAAAAATGATGTGCTCTGAATCAGTTTTAAGCATCTTATATTAAGGTGTTAAAACAATTTGTGCATACTCTTCACTGGACCTGCTGCCTGTCAAGAAGCTGTAGGATAAATAGGATTTTAGACAGATTGCATTTCTTCAGTTTGCCTTTGGTTCTTTAGGGTGTGGTCAGATTTTGGGACTTCTCTGCAATTGTAAGATTTTCCTTGCTCTGGTCAGAGGTAGTCTAACTGTTATTTAGGCATAAATTAAAATGTAGGAATAAAATAGTTCTTGCCTCCTGTGATAGGGCTGTATATATTGCTCATTTCTCTAGTCTTAGAGGTCTTCAAAGTAACCCTGGGATAAATTTCACTCATACGGAGGTATTAAGTGATATTCTACTTTGATGTTTCTTCCCTGCTTAGGAATGCTTGCATCTTTAGTTTCATCTTTGCAAATACATTCTTATTTACAGTGTAAGAAATGCCTATGTCTAATCGGGGAGTTTACTTAATTCTTTTCTTTTTTTTTTTTTTGCTAGTCTTTTCCTTGTATAGAGGACAATGTGATTTTGAACTGTAAAAAGTCAGAGCTCTCTTCCCCTGAGAAGCACCCTAACGCCCTGCTCCCTAAATTAACCTTAAGAGAAGAACTTAGCTTAGTGGATTTTGGTTTTTTGGACTTATTGTTTTGCTCAGTCTTATTTCCTTGGAACTCTTATCCTCACATCAAAGTTTTGAAAGCTCCTTCACAACCTTTTTTTTAAAGATTGTATTGTAAATGGGTTGTTTAGACAACCATAGGACTTCTCAAGGAGTTTCTTTCAACTTAAATGCAGTTGCTGTTACCTAATCCATGTTCTTGCTGCTTCCTTCCTTAATCTGCTATAGCTCATTATTTTATGGCACTACTGTAATGTTTATATTGCAGAGTGGCTTTAATTCTTTTGAATACTGCAGCTTTGCTTTCTCTTTGTTTTATCACCCACTGTAGAATTTACTTCAGGCCTTTATATATAAACATTACGATTTAGTCAAGATCTTATCACATTATACCACAGATCCAAGATTTAAAAATACCCTATACTGTCAGCATTAGTTTAGGGGTAAGCTAATTGTAATATGAAGTATATAAATACCTAAGTGTGGAGTCATAGAAGACTTTTAATCCTATCTATAGAATAGTAGGTTCTTTTTTACATCTACTGGACCAGAATATCTATAAAAATTATTTTCATGACACTGCGAAAGAAGAAGAATGTAAAGTATTTTGCAAAAGAAAGAATATTAATCACATTGAACTTATGTAAAAATGCAATAGTGGGTGCATCTGTGAACTGAAGAAGATAGGCTGATAGAGATGGGTGTAACCAAAGTTGGAAAGGGGAGTTTAGTTGAAACTGTTGGGGGCTGTGGAGACTTTCACTTCATGTGGATTTAAGGTTTGGAAATTTTTTAAAATACTATAATCAAGATATGTGTATTTGTACTGGATGTGCTGTATGTGTCCTCTAGGATAAGGGTGGCTATTCATCGAAGAGTTTTCAAAGAGTAAAGTTTAAATGGTTTGCAACATTTTGCTCGGAGATGATGTCAAGCATATTGTACCTTGTGCAGACTTTATAAGCCTTGGCTAAATGCTATTCGGTGTCTTCTAAAATTGGTATAGCTTCCATTAAGCTGTAATTATAAAGAGGCATCTTCCCTCTCTTGAAGGTAGAGTAAAACTGGAATATTTACGAAGAACTTCTACTGCGTACTGGGACTTCTGTAATTTGAAATGTATTCTGATAGCTGAGTTTCTTACATGTGCCTCCCTTCCCATGTTTTATTGTATGATGTGGGTAGTACTGACCTGTGCATGGTTGCCAAGCCTTTTGACATGTGTAAGTGAAAAAAAATCTTAGCAATTTTTTTATATAATGTACTTATAAATATTTTTATTGTTGTTATGATAATCAGAAGGTATAAATGAAAAGTATTTCTATTCAATGTTACAAATACTGTTTTACCAACTACTTAAATCTGAAGAGCTGCTGCTGTACTCTGAGACAGATTGTTAGCTTCTGCACGAGAGCAGACCACAGTAAAGGGACTTCCATGCCTTTCTCTGATAATTCCAGTTTAAGAACCTCTCTGCATGATTTCTGAAATGTCTGTGCCTTGAATACAGCTGGTGAATTGCCATAAGTTTCTGCTGCACATCTGAGTCCCTCTACTGAGAGCTGCTCTAGAAATGTAGTTCTTGACATACTGCTTACAGTGCCTTTGAAGAATGCAATATGAATGAGTTTTTGAGTAATAGTTTGCTGGCTAGCAGCTATGTCAACGGCTTCAGGCACTGAAGGATGAACTGCAAATAAGTGAAAAAGAGTAGAGCCATTGGATTAGTGATTCCCAGTTCCATTGCTCCTTCTGATCTAGCCTTGAACGCTGCATTAATGAGTGTTGCCTTCCAAAGTGTCCTATGACCTTTTCTCTTGTTCTGCTTTTACTGTGGAAAGTATGGTTGGAATACTATTACTGTATAGGTACAATAAAAAGTATGGAGAGGCAAGAAAAAAGTGTTTAAACTTTTTTTCTGCCCTAATTAAGCCCTAAAGTCATTATATGGGGTATAGGTTAATGGTTTTATCTTCTGTCTGGAATATCAAACTCTTAAATATTACAGATTTTGAGTAGAAACAAAAATACATTATTGCAAAAACTGAAATTACCACTTCTTTACCTTTTGCACTTTTTTTTTAAAGAAAAACTTAAGAAATAGAATGTCAATATGAGGGTATAGCATTCGCTTTTTGAGTTCAGTACTGTCATGATGATGAAATGGTACAGGATGTATTTCACATTAGATCAAGGGAAAAAATACTTGTGTGTTGTAACTCCAGAACATACTCTTACACAAATGACCTTCAGCGTTTACTATTTTGGTATTCCTATAAAGGCATGATAAAAGCAAGTGAAATAGGTGAGCATGATTTATTGCATAATTAATAAAATTGACACACATTTTGTTTGGCAGAATAACGAGGCGGTGAAATTATAATGTTGTGGTGCAGTATACAGACTTTTAGAAAATGTTTCTGATGTATTAGTGCTTGGCTTTTATTCTACTTTTTATACTGTTTCATTAGTCATACTTTTGGGGTCTTTTTTGGACTTAGCTTACCAAGTTACAGGAAGAGCATGACAGGCAGAATGCATTCTTGCTAATTATAGAAAGAGAGGCAGACTAGCAAATGAGAATCATTTTCGGATTTTCTTTTTCAAGGTTTTTTTTGTCAAGGGTTGATTTTTAGAGGACATCAATTGTATCTTAACTAGAGGTTTATAAGAAAAATGAGGGAGAAAGTTGTGAATTTCTTCTACTAACTTGTTGATGAAAAGCCGGTAGTGAGTGTGTGGTATACGCAACCAGTACAAATTAGAATGTCTGAAGGACATACCCTATTGAGGATTAAAGGATTTAGTTAATGAACTTCCTGAACCACTGGTAATTGTTTTGAAGTACACAGATAACTGATACTATCAGCAACTTGCTAGATGAAATTATTTGGAATGTTAGTATTCGAAGATAGTAAGTTTTGTTTGGTAGATCTGACTTTAGTCCCTAGTGGCATAAATGGAATAAGTAAGCACCTGGTGCAAGGTCCTGAAGCCTGCTTGCCTCCAATGCTTTTCTGCTTCTTGACTAGGAAAACTAAATCAACAAAAGTGCCTTTATGTAAAATAAACTTTAGTTGAGAATCTGGGTCTAGATTTCGGTAATATTTGATCATGTGGCTAGCTGTCGGTAGAGACAGTCAGAGGTTAAATTTTAATACGAGCTTAACTTAGTGAATTGAGACCACAGTAAAAACTTCAGAATTTCACTTTTGTAATTATCAAGTGCATGTGTGATGATATAAAGTCTTAGAGATGACAAAAATAAAAAAAGATAGTTCAGTCAATCACTCCATGTCAAGTTTGTCATCTGTTTTATTGCTCGCTCTTGTGCTTTTGTGAAGATACAAGGGTGATCTAGTGGTAAGAAATAGGTGTTTGATAAGGAATGGAATACTTACAAATCATCATTTAAACAGAACAGAATATTGTATAGTCTTGAAAATAACAGCCCCTCAGCCGAGTAACCCTGACAAATCTATTCCCATTGCAATAGATTCTGCACCAGTTACTGAAATTTGACTTCAATGAAGTGAGGAGACAGACTATATGAAAATAAGTAGAGAAGTATGGTTGAAAAGGCAAACCAAACCAAAACCCAAATAACTTTATTTTGAATAAAAGGGAGAGAACTAGCAAGAAAGCTACTTCATCCTTGAGAAACGATTGAGAGTACGTGAACCCAAATAAAGCTGCTTAGATTTTGTGGGGGAGGTAAAGGTTGCCATCCTTTTAAATTAGCTGAATCACTGAAAAGACTGAAAACCATAGTAGTTCAGCATAGTCGAGAACTTCCTTTGTTGACTTATTTTCACTTTAGCACCTTAATTTACAATTTCACCTTGAAGAATACAACCCTTATTTGCGATATATTTTTCTTTACATTTCCCTAGAGGATACCTCTCGTATCTTCAGTACCTCAGGTAACAGCAACAAGCACAAAGTGTGTTGTTTCTTTGGAAGCAAACAATCCAAACAGACTTTATGTAGCCTAGGACAATTTAGGTATGTTATCTCCAACAGGCTGCAGAGAGGTAATAACAGTGTAATAACCAATGTAAACCTCTACTGAGTACTGTGTGAGTAGGTTTCTAGTCCTGATGTGGTGCCAAAATAAATTGGTCTAGCTATGACTGGTACTTTGTAGGTGTTAGTAAGGTGCTTCAAGAAAGGGTAAGTTGAGAAAATGTCACCAGTGAAATGATCTTGCTATCCTGCTGAGCTATATGATGAAAGAATTTTTATTTTTTTTTCAATTGTATCAACTATTTATTCATTGTAGTGGAGTAAGTATTGGGCTGTAATTATTTTTGGTGAGCTCTGTGCTGTACCTGAAAAGTCTTTGACATTTGTGCTTCTCCAATTTGTAATTGAAAATTCAAAGCTCTTGAAAGCAAGAGCTTTGTGGTTCTTGACTGTAAAAGAAAAAAAAATAAAATCGGAGGAAGCTGTCAAATAAGGTGCTAGAGGCATTGCTGTCACCTGTTTTACTTGTCACCTTGACTAATGACTTAAGAAAAAGGGAAATCATAATGAATTGGATTGGTTTAGGTGAGACTCAGTTGGGAACTGATGAAAATACTGTGACAATTAACACATGAAATGCTACAAGGTGGGGAAGGACTGTATAATATAATAAGTTTGTTGTTCAGATGTGTGGTTTGTTTTTTTTTCTTAAAGTGAAGGAAAAGCAAAAAAAAGCAACCATGAAAAGAAATAAAGAGGAATGATGTAAAAGAAATAGCATGAGTTCATTTTCCTCACAAAGATGAGTTTTTACACTAGGGCAGCAAAAGATAGACCAATGAAAACAATGTATAGAAGACGTAGGGTCATTTATTCATTTCCTGAATCTGGGAAGTAATATTCCCTTGCTGAGTAAGTAAAATTCTAGGTCTTGATATCTTGATTTGTGAAATTTAACAGATCCAAGAGGACTGAAGGGAATAGTATAAGTAAACATCTCGGAGTGAATCATCAAACATATCAAGATTTAAATTTGTATGGCTTATCCAAACATTATGAAGTGAAGACAGCAAGAGTATTTTAAAATCCTCTGTGAATATCTTAAAAGGAAGAACATCAAGGAATGAAGGCCAGGGTGGTTACTTAGGAGGGACAAGGTCACATGCTGCTCCCTGGTAAAATCAGAAACAGAACAGGGGCAGACTTCTTTGGCTCCTGGTTCTGCTGGAGAGTGAACTGAACTTCCTTATGTTGAAACAAGATGTGGTACCATTTCTACAGACAGATTTCCTAGCATCTGTGGGAGTGCAGTATACTCCTTAAAGGAACAGGATTTTGGTCTAATGCTGCATGCCTTAAGCGTCTCATATTTAGTGGAATTAAATTAATAAGTGGTCAGGCTATTGTTCTATGTGCTAAAAGGTTATTTTGTCAGTGTAGGGCAGTTGTAGATAAGGAAATTATGGGAAAATATTTGGAATTGGAATTCCTATTTGAAGCTACAGTTATATTGCTCGCAGCTTTTTAGTGTGATTTGGACCTTTGCAGCAGAATTCTATTAAAAAGATTATGTGAAATATATTTCCATTAAGCTGTTTCCTAGAATGAGAAAAAAATTTCTATGCTTTGGTAATACACTAGTTCCCAACTAATATCTGTCATTGTTTCTTTTTATTCTAGTACATGAGAAACGGTAAAGCAGCAGTGACAAAGGTTCAAAAATGTTGACAAATGAGTGATCTATTCCACATAAGAATTAGTGTCTGCTCTATACCTTGGCAGGAAATTTGAATGCAGAAGGGTAGGCTGTTTTAATTGTTGCTATGAGCTACTTTACAGAAAAAGATTATGTAAATATTTGAATTTTTTTTGGTTGAGGGTTTTTTTTAAAGACTGGAATGGGTGACAAGTCAGAGTTCTGGTTTCTTTTCTATTTAAAGTGCTTGTAACAAAGCCAAAAGGCTAAGTTTATAGACTTTGGGGGTTAGAAAGGTGCTTCTGTCCATTTCCCCTATTAAACAGTACCCTTGACATGAAGTCAACTGCTGAGTGTATGACAGGACTAAGTTCTTGACACAAAGCTCTCCCAGTCTAAGTAACTGTGTTCCAGTAACCCTGTTGTTGAGTGAGAGAATAATGGTTGTTGGCATGACTATTGCAAATCAGCTTCACTTCTTTTTTTTTTTTTTAATGTCTCTCACTTCTCCACACTTGATAACTCTGTGCATAGATTGGAAACACTGCTGCAGTCCACTGAAGCTGCAGTCTCCTTACTTCTTTTCTCTCTAGTATAGAGAAAAAGGCTTGTCTGGGTAAAGGAAAGGTAGCAGCTGTGAAGCTTCCATTGATTTACTGGAAAAAAGGCAAAATTTGGGGACTTGCAATGCTATGGATACGAGTTTATCTATGGAAGTTGTGATATATTTCTCAAAAACATTAAATAAAGCTGAAGGTTTTCTAAGTGTGGGTAGGGAACTAGGGGCCTCTGGAAAACTGAATGTTTTATTTAACTCGGTGAAAGGAAGGTAAGCAGAAACTATGTAGCATTTTTTTTTATTGTTTTGCCATGAAGTTAAGCAAAAGTACTTGTTTAGCAATTTAGTGGTTAACAAAAGCTTTCTCTTGGCTTGCTTATTTCAGTTGCAGCAATGTGCTTTAGAGCAAGTGCATATCAATTCATTTGATTATAAATCCACAACTTCATTGAAGTACCTCTGAGGAAGTGTAGAGCTAAAGTCAGATTATGCTGAGTCAGTCTGCTGATTCTGCTGGCTTTCCCAAAGGTTATCTTTAATCTGGAACCAAGATGGCTATTCCTGTGATATTATAGCCTCTTCAAACTATACTCGTATGATTTCATTACTTCTCAAAACCAGATCACTAGTTTGAAGTTCCTTTCTGACCTCCCCTGTGCATCTTGATGCCCTCAACATAGGTGATATGCAAATCCTATGTTTCAAATAAAACTTCCTTGAGTTTGGAATTACTGATATGTCATCATCTTGTAGGATGACCAAGGATGACTTCAGTTTACTGCTGGTTTTCAGAAGTCAATGTGTATGTTTATGACTTTACGCTGGTACTTCCCAATTCTGCCTCAGACAGGTCCTATGGTTCCCATTTCCTGGATGGTTGGGATGAAAGGCTGTCATTCTTGACTTTCTTTCTAAAATAAAACAACAGGTAGCTTTCTTCCTTAAACTCTTCCACTACTTAGGTAAGAGTTTCTTGTGAAAGATCTTTCTCATGGGGCAGATGGGAACTGAGACCAAGAAAAAAGAGGTGGGGAGAAAGAATAATTTAAAAAGAAAATCAAAGCATGCCAGTTGTGAAAGGATCTTGTAGCATGAGAACAAATGGAGGGAGACAGATTCTTTCTTTCTAACAACAGTAACTCAAAATCTCTCCCAGGTATGTACTGGATTGTCCTTTTATCTCTGCAGTTGAAAAAGATTACCTAATGGGTCTTTCCTTCCACAGGGTGGAAGCCAGAGCCATTGGCAAAAAATGTTGTTGATAGGCCTGACTGCTAGTCCAAAACATAGAATCATTTTGTAGATGTAGACTTAACTTGAAACAGATTTAATATTTAAGATGCTTAAGATAGAAATTCTTCTGCTGATTTGCAGCAGGCTTATGTAGTATTTGGAATACGGGAATTAAAAGACAAAGCTGTTTTTATGTGTAAAGTCCTTTATTTTAGGAACATTGAATCCTTGGACTTTTAAAGGTGTACGTAGTTTTAGTGTCCATCACTTATCCTGAGTAAATGAAGAATGTAGCGTTGCAAAGGTATAGCATAAATTACATGGAAAATGCATAGAGTCACATACAGAAATCCTTAGGGCCAGGATTAATCACTGGCATTATCAAAATCGGATGCTGACCAGTGATAGGATCTAAAAACTCCAAAATGGTGAACGTGTTCTAATTTCACTGTCATGAAGTGAAAAGAAATGTTTCAACTTCCATATGTTGTTTTGCAGAGGATTGAAATTTATTTTTACTGCAGCAGTTATGTACTGCAGTAGTAAATGGTAGGAGGTTCTAGCATGCATGACCTGGTTCAGCTGGATAACACTATCGATATTTTTTTTTTTCCAGTGCCTCTGCTTTAGTTAATTTTAACTTCATTTTATGATTCTTGATTAGCTCAGTGGTAAGTTGTCATTACAGCATTCGACTCCCTAAGGACATGATCTATAAGGCAGATTTTTCCAGTTTAGGGTCATGATGCAGCTAATTTACACATAATTTAAACAGCGGTTGGCCTAATACCCTGAAGTGGAATTTGAGATACTTGAAGTCCAAGAGTGTCATATCATAAATTAGTATTTATGTTAAGTGCTCTTTAGAGACCTCCAGGAGGGGCCAGTGGGACAAGTAATACCCATGTGTTCTTTTTTTTCAATAGGCATGTGAAGTTAAAATCTCAAGGAAGATTAAGAAAGCAGTTGCACTTAATGCAGAATTGCCATTTAACATTTCATTGAGAAAGCTTTGTTTCATCAGTTGCCATTATATGTGTTTGCCCAGACTCTGTATTTGGATTTATATTTTAATGCCCTGTTCAAATAAATGAGCGTTTCTTGTAAGTTTAAGTGCTGAGCTATGTTTAGTTACCTAAACAATTTTTATAAGACACAGAGAATTTGTCTTCATGTTAGCATCTAAATGGTTTTGTCAATCTAAGCTGATGTCTCAGTGTGCTGTATAGAGGTGGAAGATTGAGGATAAATGGATTGGATTCATGTCTTCCCTGACTATTTTTGGCATAGCCCCTCTGTGGATTGAAGTGTGACGGTCACTTCACCCAAGAAAAGATCATTATTTACTGAAAGATTTCCTATGTACATTAACGCTGTGCTTTCTGGTTTAGTACCACAGTGCAAGCCAGTGTGGAAGTTGACCGAGATGGTCCTGCTATTCTTCCACTCTCTAATGCTTATTGTCAGGCCTTACTTTTTATTGGCACGTGGTAGGAGAAAGCTTCAACTCAATTTGGTTTCGCCCCCTCCGTCCAGTTCCCTGACAGAGTTGGCTATGCAGGAGTGCTTGTGCCGGTACAGAAGAGCCAGCATAAGTGGGAGTAAGCGTTTGGGGACAGAAGGCAGTGAGGAGCACAATTGCTCCAAATTAAATGTAACATTACATGTACATTAAATTGGAGCACAATTGCTCCAAGACTGCGTTAAATCAAATGTAAAACTTTTTACGGGACTAATGATAGTTATGTCAGAGCTAAACGTGTTTGAATGGTTATGTTTCTGTGAAGTGGTTTTCAGCCAGCTAGATGGCGAGTACTTAAAGTGCATTAGTAAAGTTTCTAAAAGAATCAGAAGTTACTGTCTTAGATTGTTTGTTTTTTAAGTAGCTGTACTTTAATGTGATTGTCATAACTGTACAAAACATTATCTCATAGAGCGATAACTAAATTGATGGGTCATATTTTGGATCTGTATGTTTTAATAAGTAATAATAGCCATGCATAACTAATAAATAAATACATTAAAAAGATTTTTTTTCCCTTAAAACCATTTTTGTATTTTTGTAATGTATTTGTATGGTGTTCTGAGTGTGAGTAAAGTATACTAAGATGAGTAAAGTATACTAAGATGCTGTTCGAATAAGAGGGCAGAGTTGTTATGTACACAATATGGATTTTGAATATTGTTCCCATAGATCGGTAAGCCTACAAGAAAAGGAGTGAAATCTAGCCTTAATTGCAGGGTGTTTGCCTGATTAGTTGTTTTTTTTTTGGTTGTGTGTTGTTGATTTTCTTGATTCAAAAATGGATCCTGTTTTTAGGGGACATAACAAGTTTTGGTGTACCAGGAAAAATCTCTGTGCTCAGTATTGTTGACCATGATCTGCTTATTTAAAGCTCTGTTTCTCTCATTTACTATTGCAGCCAAGCTGCCACCATATCTCCCATCTGTCTGCCGCTGGATCTCTGCTTCCCCTTCCAAATAGCTAGACTGGTTTTATCATTGTTTTTTCTTTCTTCCCTTTATTGCCTATGGTACTGGCAAGGAACCAACCAAGGCTGAAGCTAAATGATTCAAAATGTAAATTTTTTTTCCAGGTCTGTTTCAAGGTATTACCTTGAGCTTCTTACAATCACCTATATTACAGGCATCCTGCCATTTGGGAGAGAGTCACTCTTTTTTAGAGGGCCATTAAACTTCTGAAAGTTTGCAGGTGGTGAAGATTCTGCCACATTTCTAATTAAATTCTACTTTATAGGCAATTATCCTTTTTTTTTTTAACCTGCTTCTAGGTTGCATTATTTTTATTTTTAGTTCAGCATTAGGCTTTAGTGTCTCTGAAAGTCAAGCAGTTATACAATTTTAAAACGTTTTTATCTCAAACTTTTTGCAGTATTATTGAAATAGGTGTGTTGCAGTGCCTTTTGGCATAATGTGTAAGGTCAAACTCTAATTACCCTTTATTCTAACGTATGTTTGAGACATGTAATTCTAGCTGCTTTACTCCTGTTAATTTAAATAACCATAAGAACTGAGGACTTGCCTATAGAAGAAAGGGGTTCATCAGTACCAGGAGCTGCTCTGTCATTCAGAAGTGTCAGTAGCCAGGGAACCTACTTGATGCAGTTGATGAAGTTCTTGGATGCCCAGCTGCATCAGTGCTCCTGTCTTTGCAATTTGCTGTGATCTAACAGGATAGCCTGGTTGACTGTATGCATGACACAAGGAATGAAATGGTGTCCCAGCCGATCGCTCTCCACATGATGGGTTGGAGATAGGTGTGTCTTAAGTGGTTTTTCTAAATGGCTTGTCAACAGCCTAAATACATGTAATATGTGTTTACAGAAGCAAAAAACCAGAAACTTAGTGGATTTTGTTCTTGCAGTTGTGATTCTTCCCATTCACCCCCCTAAATCACAAATATGGCTTGACCTGTGTTTGGAAGAAATCCCTGTCTGTAGTGTGCCCGTACACTATCTAAATGCTCACTTGGGTTAATGATGTTCTACTATTGAAATTCTTCGTCCGAACCATTTGCTTCCTTTCTTTACTTGCCTACAGAATATACGACATCTGGCCGTATTGGGAATTTATGATGGCTATCACATTCTGCATTTATAGAGGTATACTTTTGACTATGAGTAAACAGATGAATCAAAGTATCAGGGGTGACCTCAAATGGTTTTGTGAGACAACTCTGTAATATGTTTTATCTTCTGTAGTAGAGATGTAGACAGAGAAAGTTACACAGCCCCCCTCTATCTAACCCTCAATATCCCATTTTTAAATACAAGTCTGTTCTTTCCATACTCATGGTAAAGCATTAAATTAAAAACCAGTCAATCCATCTGTGGTAAGAAGCTCAGTGGGTTTGTGTGGCAGATACTTATTTATTAGGTAGTTTCTTATTTTTAATCTGACACCTATTATATGATATGTGAAACTGAAAAAGACTTTGTTGTAAACTTCTAAATGCAATCTGTTGCCACCTCTTATTTTCATTTATAAATTACTTCATTTTTAAGATCTCTCTCCAGAAGTTAACATTCCTAACAAGTATGAAGGGTTTTGTGAAAAGATCAACTGCAATATTTTTTTTGACTGCTCTTGAGACAGGGTAAGAATTACATTTCATATCTCAATGGTTATGGATTTAGCATGAAAACATGTAATATTCATGTTAAGAACCAAGGTATTGCGTTGTAATTCATGTTGTATTTATTTTCTTATTGTTTATATATTTGGTTTTATATTCATAAATCACTGCCTGTAATTCAGTCCCAGAACTGGAAAACATACAGATTTATTTATTATGTTAATCTGAGTTATGAGGCTGTTTGATTCTGGCCTTTTACAGACAGAAGTACCATAACAAAATTTTAAAAGGTTGATAACAACGTCAATATAAAAGCAGTATTGTGCCCCCCCACCCCCACCCCCCCCACCCATTCACTTCCTTTTGGTAAGACTTTGCCACTTCCTTTTCATCCTCTCCTTTAAGTGTGTTGTACCACAGAAGTGGGAAGAGTGGAGCTACCTAAAGTGTATTCAAGGTCCTAGGTGTATTAGAGGTGATGTTTCCACAGTTCTGTAACTACTTCATGATTTCATTAACTTTTCTGATAATTGGGACACTTTCACTTGCTCCCGGAATGGAAGTACAAAGACCAAGTAGGCTTACAAATGTTTGAAAAACAATGTGAGCAAAAAAACTTGATACACGATTTAACTGTTAATAAAAACTTACCTAAGTGGCTCACTAGACATGTATACCATTCAAAACACCTCATTTTTGCATTTTTAAGTGCTATAGAATTCAAGAGGGAGACAAAAAATCCAAACAAAGGAGATTTCTGAATAAATGTAGTTGAATCTTGCCAGATTTAACCCCAAATCTGCTTTAACAGACAAACACTTAAATTTTGGTCTATTTAAAAAGAAAAAAAAAAAAATCAGATGAAAGAAAATCAAACCTGGATAGCCAATAGGTCATGTTTCCACGATGCAGAATATCAGAAAATAAAGGCATGCCTTATTACTGTTTTTAGCACTAGGACATTTTCTGTGAAAAAGGATTAAAGTCCTTCTATGAACCTAAAATAAAAGCATTTTTAAAGAAATTTCAAAAAATCAGAAACATAAAGATTAACTTACAATATTTTAAATTCATTTTTTAACTTCTGCTGATCTGGAGTTCATGGTTGTGTGGTGGTAAGTAGGGATTCTCTCACAGGTCCTCTTCTACATGCTGCTTTCATCCCTTCCTCTTCATGTATGTTTTATTTTCCTGGATGAGTTGAATACTTTTTGCAGACTCACTGTCTGAAAGTAACTCTTGGGCATGTCCGCTATCATGTGTTTACTCTGCCATACTGGGACATAAATATGTAAGACTCTTAAAAAGCATATATGCTTGACTGCCCCTCTGCCGTTGGCAGTAGTTGCGTCAACAGCTCAGGGATGAGGTGACAGCCCTGAGGGGAGGGTGCTGTGCTACCATGATCTATGAAGAGTATTCTGTTACCTTTGAATAAATGACATGGCTCAGTGGCTTGCAATTTTTTATCACTGTGGCACTGTATATTTTGCGAATAGTCATTCACACAATGTTACAACAGATTCCTGAACAGTGTTCATTGAAAACTGCCAGTCTTAAGACTCTTAGTTTATTCCTCCCCTCCGATGACTTGTTCAAAATTAAAACTTGCATCTGAATATTCCTCTACACCTCCGATTGTTTTAGTTTGTGGGTGTCCTCTCAAAACACAGAGTATGTTTCCAGGTGTTTGGTTCCCAGCATCTGATTCTGTGCATTCTTTATATATACACTTTTAAATATGGTCTCTCCAGGGTGTTCCATCCTTTACTGCTAAATGGTGGGAGAAATGTGTTCTCGTGAACATCAGCCTATGTGTCTCTGCTCTCCCATCTATAAAAAGCAACTCTGACCTATGAAGTTGGCAAGCCCTTATTATGTTATCATAGTATTTGATTCCTTCTTTAATCACAGCAGCTATATGGATATTTAAGAAAAACTGATAGCTAAGCCAGGTGATTTTCTAGTAACTCAATTGCCATTGAGCTTAGAGAAATGATTTACTGCAGCTTAGTGAATTTCTGTTAATCAGATAAACCATGTAAATTACAAAGATACAGCTTCATGACAAGTACCAGATAAAACACAGTATTTTAACCTTCAGTGAAAGTGATAATTTGTTACAAATTTAAAGGCAAGTTTATATTTCGTTATTTCTTTGGTTTGGGGAGTTGTGGAACTTCTTGCTCCTAAAAGTACCCCCAATTGATAACATGATAAAACTGACTTTCTACTTTGAAATATTACAAGATTGTATTGTTATACAGCTTGGACTGTAGTACATAGAATCATAGAATGGTTTAGGTTGGAAGGGAACTTAAAGATCATCAAGTTCCAACCCCGCTGCCATGGGCAGGGACACCTCCCACTAGACCAGGTTGCTCAAAGCCCCATCCAGCCTGGCCTTGAACACCCTTACAGGGATGGGGCTTCCACAACATCTCTGGGCAACCTGTTCTGGTGCATCACAACCCTCACAGTAAAGAATTTCTTCCTAATATCTAATCTAAATCTACCCTCTTTCAGTTTAAAACTGTTACCCCTCATCTTATTGCTGCACTCCCTGATAAAGAGTCCCTCCCCATCTTTCCTGTAGGCCCCCTTTAGGTACCGTAAGGTTGCTACAAGGTCTCCCCAGAGCCTTCTCTTCTCCAGGCTGAACAACCCCAACTCTTTCAGCCTGTCTTCATAGGAGATGTGCTCCAGCCCTCTGATCCTCTTCGTGGCCCTCCTCTGAACCTGCTCCAACAGGTCGATGTCCTTCTTATGTTGGGGGCTCCAGAGCTGGACGCAGTACTACAGGTGGGGGTCTCACCAGAGTAGAGAGGCAGAATCACCTCCCTCGACCTGCTGGCCACACTTCTTCTGATGCAGCCCAGGATATGGTTGTCCTTCTGGGCTGTGAGTCCACATTGTGGGCTCATGTTGAGCTTTTCCTCAGTCAGCACCCCCACCTCCTTCTCAGGGCTGCTCTCCAGCCATTCCCCGCCAAGCCTGTATTTGTGTTTGGGATTGCCCCGACCCAGATGTAGGACCTTGCACTTGGCCTTGTTGACCTCCATGAGTTGAACAGGCTCTCCAGCCTGTCAAGGTCCCTCTGGATGGCATCCCTCCCCTCCACCATGTCTACCTCACCACACAGCTTGGTGTCATCGGCAAACTTGCTCTTCCGGCATAGAGTTTAGTGGTGTGTATCACAGAGCATTTGAGCTATGTTCTTGGCCTTTACAGTGATACTTTGTGTGCAGATTTTGATGCTCCTGGGTAGGTATCTGTTCAGCAACAGATACACAGCTTATTAACTCTTGCTGAAGAGGAAGATGCACAGATCTCTGTTGGCTAGCAGTCTATTGACTAAAGATAGTTCTCAAAATTAAGGTTTTCAACAGGGCAGAAATAGCAGTGTCTGCTAGCAACTTTCCATTTATCACCGATGGAGTTCTGTACAATCCGGTTACTGACTCTGAGTCTGGAAAAAGTACCAATTTGAAACTGGTACAATATAGATAAGTAAAAAGAGGTATTAAAGGGTGATTGTTTGCATGGGGAAGAAAAAATAAAATTTTGACTTTGGGATGAGAAGTGTAGATCTTCTAATGCAATGAACTATCTATTTGTATAATTTTGATCAACATATTGTAATGGAATGTTTACAAAACAGGCAAATCAATAGATGTAAATGTCACAAATGAGGTTGTTCATCACCCTGAGCAAAGCAAAGATGTGGTTTCATGTGAATGAATCTATTCCGCGCTGGAGACAGTGGACACAGTGCCAGAATGCCGATGTGTTAAAAAAAAAAATATTTAAAATTAACTCTATTTAATGTGAGTTGAGGTATAGAGTTAAAGGTGATACATGGATGAGAATACAAAAATGTGTATCATGCAAAGCATCTTGGGGAGGATGCACAGGAACGTCTTACTGGTTTTTGTGTGCGCATTTGCTCCCTTTTGCTTTAGCAAAAAAATGGGAAAAGAAAACTCAGAGAAGAAAACTCAGAAAATTAAATAATATTCTTTTGATAGGAATGTATGTAACAGTGCAGACCCATATTTGTACCACACAATTAGAACATTCCTGCAAGATTTTAAGACTGCTAACATTTTAAATAATACACTGGCAAAGTATTTGAAGATAAGATATGCCCTTAGTGTCATGAAATAGTAATAAAAACACAGTTAACCCAAAGTTTCACGATACCGAATGCAAATAGCTGAAGAAAATTGTATGGTAAATGTACGATTACTTCCATAATCAGATAATTGAGCAGAATTCAAGGTATGGTGGTGAATTGCTCCTCCTTTTGTTCCAGGCAGTTGGAGGAGAAACTCCTTGGATATAAATTTCTTAAATGAAAAGTAAGAGTATCATTTGGCAAAGAACTTGCTCAAGTGAACTGTCCTATGTTCATAGAGCAACAGCAAGGGATATAGATGCCATCAATATCAAAAGGATTCATTAAGCTTGGATGGCCAGCTAGGACTATTTGAAAGACAGAATACCTACTTCTGTGGATTATCCCAAAAGCACAGTGAGGAGTGCAAGCTTACTGCAGAGCTTCCCTGTAATCCATGGTGAGTGCCTCAAATATGTACAAATTTAGCTATTCACATTATTACCATGGGCACAGTAATACTTACATGGGGCAGGGGGTGAACAGGTAGGGGTGTCATCCATCCCCTTTTGTTGTTCCTAGCTTGGTTATTTGTCATAATATGAGGAGTGGGGCCATAACATTAATGGAAGTTGGGACACCATCCTGTATGTAGTTCCACTTTTCTTCTCCCTTTCTGCTTTGAAACCTCCACTTAGCTATCAGTTGATGAAATAGTAGTGAGATCTTCTGTTTGAACAGTTATATTCTGTTTCTGTAGTACTGTTATGCTAACTGTAAATTAAAGAGGAACTATCTAAACTTGCTGAAAAGAAAAAAAAAAAAAATTGTCAAGAAAATACCTCCATGTTAATGTTCTGAATAACTACTAGAAAATACTTTCAGTTTAAAGAAGTCCTTAAACAGGAATGTGAAATTCCATCCTGGGTTTTACTGCAGCTGTCAAGTTTTTCAGTGACATTTGGAGGCCATGTATTGTGTCTCTGTCTTAATTTATTCATCTACAAGATGTAATGGTAATAATCTCATAGGAGTACTTATAAACTTTACCTAATGTCAATGGGTGCTTCTACATCCTTTGTTGAAAGATTTCGTAAATGCTAAGTGCATTATGGGAGAGGAAGCAGCTTTTCCCCAGTATTAACAAGCAACTACCTTCATTTGTTATTCAAATTTTAGTTCCAGCATTACTTTGGCATAAAAAAAGAAATAATCATTTAGCTTATTAGTTCTGACTTCTTTATTATTTTTTTTTTTCCCCTGGGGAAAGGGAAATGGGGTGGCTTATGAAACTCTCCAATTTGAAGGAAATTCAGGGGTCGGTTCATTTGTTTTAGATTAAAGTTGTTTTCAAATCACATTTTTCCTTTTGGCTGCTTAAGTGCTGCTGTTTGGTTGTGTATGTGTATTGTAAATTAAAAGACTGCAAAATACATTTTGTTTCCCACTGCCTTGATTCCAATGACATTTGAGAAGTTAATACCTCCTAACCAGTGTAGACTCTAGTTTGGGTGTTAAAGCCATTCAGGTTTCAGTGGCAGCATGTTGAGGTTTAACTGCTTTAGAAGAATTCTTATTCTGGCAGTTTCAACAATATTCTCCTTTCGAAGGAGCTACAAAGAATAATATTTTGTCTCCTATAGTAATTATGGTCTCACCTTGTTGCTTCTGATTTTAATGGAGTTTAAAAACATTAGTGGTATTACTAGTTCTTGTGCTTTCTTTAAGAAGTCGGAGACCAGTTATAATAAAGGATAATTCCTGGAAGGTTAAAAACACAAAGCTAAACCGTTTTTGAACAATATCACGGAGTTGTGACCAGCAAGGTATACTTCTGAAAATCCAGTGAGCAGAGAGACGTATTTGTGGATGAAATAGAAAGGTGAGATTATATTTGTGCAATCATTTGTGCAGTGGAGTTCCAAAAAGGTTTAAATGTAGGCATATTATTCTTCACATAGTGAAGAAAAAGGAGCATAGAGATTTGGCAGAGTGATCATGAACTTATATCCACAAATAGACGGTAGTGCTTAATGTCTCCGTTACTCCCATCTTATACTTCCTCTTCAGTTCCTTTCCAGCTTATCAAGGCATATAAGTAATTTCACATGTAATTTACTTTTCTAGCTGAAATAATGCTTTATGCTTTCAGTTTTCAAGGTAACTGCTAATTAGTCATTTTGATTTTCATGTCTGTCCCTCCCAATCCTAACAGAACTATTTTTTCTTAATATTTTTTTTCTTTATGTATAGAAATTTGTGTTGTGGTTTACATCAGTATTGTTGAGATACTGATTTCTTTCTTTGAGAAGTTCAGTTTTTCTCAAGTGATCTGAATGTTGCTGTTATGCAACAGCTACTTAAAATTTTTTGGTTTTACAGGCAAAGATGTTTGTAAGAATTCAGTAACAGTCCTTTTTGTCCACATGCCATCACTGAGCCAGTTGAGAGTGCGCATCTATGTATCTGCATATATATTCAAGCAATTTCCAAAGAATGAGCTTTGCTTGAGTCTTCTTGCATAAGTTTTCCATTAAAACGGAACGAGTTTTGGGAAAGCGCAGAAAACTAGCTAAAGATGTGG
>NW_009649570.1:716352-724737 GCF_000708025.1 Charadrius vociferus
GACTATTCCCTATTACAGAAATTCTCATATGTTGCTGCATTTCTCAATTATTACCTTTGTGCTCAATTTTTTTACAAAAAAATTAAAACTGCAGTAGAATCAAGACTTTTTTTGTCACACAAGCTTGTTCTTTTTCAGTACTCCTAGCTTTTTCTTTTGAAATGAACTTATGTGAAGTACATACATACCAGCAGAGATGCTTAGCTTGCTCTCTTGTGTGATTGATTCTTTGATTGTATAGCAACAGTGTTTGAAGTTGTGTTTGCATGTGAATCCAAACCATCAATTTAATTTTCATTAGTGACTACCAGTAGTACTTGTATGTGATTGTCCTGGAAGTAATTAAAGTAATTTGAATAGTTATATGTGGTTCATAAAATTGGCGGAGTCAATGTATATTGTTGGGGGAAGGAGGAGGAGAGAGTAGCATGTAGTTTGGTGTAATGGTTGAATATAGGGTGCAGTTTTATGTTGATGGTTCTGATTTTGTTTCACCAGCTGACTCCTAGGTTTGGTTTTTGAAAGCAGCGTTTTCTCAAGTGCGGTAGAGAGTCATTTTACATTCCATGGTTTTGATGCGGTTTCTTTTCTTGACATAGGGTGTCTGGTGATAACTATCTAGGAGAAGCTTCTCTATGGCTACATGTTCCAAGTATCTCATGAAAGAGTATGTGAACTCTCTTGAGTTTTGCTCTTCATACAGGAGGACAGCTGTTAGCCTGTGGGAGCTGTGCTTTCTGAGGAGGTCAACACTGGATATTCAGATGCTTGGTGCTGACTGGTAGGGACAGATGTTAAATGTGTGAATATAGTTTAAGTGCAATTAACTTGCAGTCTTCGCCTGAACACATACATTTGAAAATCTGGTTTAAATGGGGTCGTACTTGTTACACTGTGAATCCCCATGCTGAGTTCTTGAAACCTTGGTAGCAAAGCTTGTATTTCTGAAAGGATTAAGGTGCTGTGAAACTGTCACGATTTTGCTTATAAATCTAGTTGCTGTACCCGAAGCCATAGATCAGAATAGGTAGTTCAGATCTGTATAGAAAGAAAAGGAAAATAAATATCTGGCATAGGCATTTAAGCCATTCAATAGGAAACTTTCTCGGAAGGGTCCATTTCTAGTTTTTAAACACTGTTCTTCTGAACTTTGGGGGTTGGGATTTTCTGTTTTTTTTCCACAATTTTCAAGAGAAAAGCCTAAAAATTGCTTTCTTTGAAAACATAGCAGGTGTTGGTACCTACTTTTCACATCCCTCTCCTTTTATATCCAGTAGTTACAGAATCAGTCACTGAATCTGCTGTTAGCAGTTGTCTCCATTTTCTCTGCATTCTTAGGAAGATTATCTGTATTTATTTCTCTCCTCTGATTCTGGGAGTTCAGCACAGAACAGTGCCTGCCTTGGGAGTGAGTTGCTATGTGTAGTGGTTTAAGGATAGTTGTCAAAATATCATATGCTTGTAAAGGACAGGAGAAGACACCCTTTCATCCCCAAATATTGGAGATGCTTCACTGAGGGTTCTTCTATGGAAAGCTGAACAAATTGCGAACACGATGTTAGACTTACAGCATGTTTCAACTACGTGGAAGTTAATTGGAGGAGGGTCTGGAATCATGTCTTCCAAGTCCCAAGTAGCCAGTACCATTCTGTGTGTGATGCAACGAATGTTTGAGCCTAAACTTGTTGATCTCTCACGCTTTTAAAAACTTACAAGTTCTCCTTAGTTCCAACTGTGTTAAAAGATCCAGAGCACTCCTGTCCAGGAAAATTGAAGAAATTTGTCTTGCTAGCTTGGAAATTATATTATGTAGTAGTCTACATCTCAGTAATTTCCACTAAATTACACTAGGATGGATCACTTACCTATGTGAAATGAGTTTCATAATAACCATAATAGTGTACAGAACCTGAATGTTTCTCCTTAATACACGTTATAATGAACTACTTGAACACATACCAGATCTACAAGACAGAGATGAGGAGATGAATTTGTCATATATGTTGTTCTGTCAGTTTCATATCTGCTTTTAACTTAATATCACGTCCTTGTTGAAATGTTGAGATTATTCAGAATGTATTCAGAAGGGCTAAAGGAATGTAATGTGATAAAGCCTACAACCCAGTATAATCTAGTTTTCAAGATACTGAGATTGATTTAGTAGAAGTAACAAAATGGATATTGCCAACTTTTCTCAATTTTGAAAACTGTTGCAATCACTTAATAAAGCCTGTCTTATCTGTGTAAATACAACTTAATGCTGTCCTTGAGGCTAACCAATTAAAGCAAAGATTCTGAATGTATTAACATTAATGAAAAATCTATTGACTTTAATAGTAAGGGACTGTGTTCAGTAGCATGGATTTTAAAGATCTTTGTGACGTGAATGACACTTTTTTAATCTTTTGTTAAATGAATGACACTTTTATATGTCATTGTTTCAGAAGTATGTACTATGTTAATAAATTGGTTCTGAGAAAATCAGTTATTAGAAATGTGTATGGCAGTGATTTTTTTCAACATGTGACCTTCAGCATCGGGAGGGAAGTGATCACAGGAATTGGACTGTAAAAGATAAGACAGCAAGTAAATATATGCACACTCTGCATGGCAGTCTGTACAACTAGAATTTATACAGGGTTCTGTCTCTCCTTTGAGGGACAGTTGTGGAACAAGGATCCCCAAATTAATTAAGGTCTAAAAGTATAGATTCGAAGACCCACAGATAAAAAGATTCAAATAACAAAAGTGTTGGGGTTTTTTCCACCTTTTGACATGATTATACCAGTTTAGCATGTACTTCTCATAGGAGGACAATCTCTGTTAATTTTGTATTGATCTTGTAGACTAAAAAAAACCCAATCAACCCTCCCCCGCAAAAATAATCCCCAAAAGCTTTTACAATTAAAAGATCCCCAAATTATGACTTTAAAGAGTTACAAAAAAGAGTTACAAAAGCATTTGTAGTGTCATAGTTCAGAGCTCTTGGGGAAAGGGTGACTATTTCTTTCATTTTGCATTTATAATAAATTGGAGCAAGTCTGTTGAACTCCTGAAGACAGAACTGCAGCGGAGAAAACGGTGTGTGTGTACTGTGAAGTCTGTACAGGAGCAAAGCTAATACAAGGGGGTCTGTGTGGCGAGATGCAGGCACATTTCTCCTTGGTCTTCTCTTGCTGGTTGTTCCCTGTAGCTACCCAGAAATTTTCTGGTTGCCACTGTCTAAACAGACATCTGGGTTTTTCACTTCCTCTTAATCAGCTTTTGAACATCAGTAATCACCTTTTGAACTTCAATTAAGTTTAATGCACATTGAGAGAGGCATGTAGAATGGTCTTGTGGGACCTGTTGAGCATGTGTGCACAATGGTATATCTAATGCGCTTTTCAAGTTTGGCCAAATATACTTTGGTAGAGTAGTAAAATGGTACCTTTTGTTAAGCTGTTGTACCTCTACAACGTATCTGCTAAATATGATGAGCTTTTCATTTTAAGTAGAACTAGACTAAGTTATTTCTAAAATTGTTGTGCTTTATTTGGAGATTACCTTTAGAATACTTAATGAGTCTTTCTGTCTTTGCCGTTTCTGTCAGCGGCACTTTTTACAATGTGATTGTGAAAATGAAATGGACACAGTGATTATAACCTTAAAAATTTTAGGAGGTTAACAAGAATTTTTTATTCTTCAGAAACCTGAAGATTTTAAATGCTCTTTTTTTTTTTTCTTTCTTTCTTTGTTTTTCCCTGCAAAGAAAATGCAATGGGGGGGGTTGAATTTTTATGAATTAAATAAGTAGTTTCTCTAGATTGTGTACGGAGCAATCAGCTCTTCCAGAGGGGAAATGTGGTGCCAACATAGAAGTAACGACATTCAGTGTCAGGACATATCTTTCCTTTTAATGTTATATATCCATTCAAGCAGGGAATGGAACTGTGTCTAAAGTTTTGAAGAATTCCTCATGCTGCGAGTCAAAAAAACCTCAAGAGTCCGGTATCCCTTCTACCAGAACTGTTTTATTTTTAAGAGCTGTTCTATGTTTATCAGTTCATAGTGGATTCCATTGCTGAATCCCACTCTATTGCTGTGAAAAACAAAACACTAACAAAGCTCCCCAGGCTCTCGGTCATCCAGCTGAAATGTTGTTCAGATTCCATATAAATGATCAAATGGCTAATGGGATGTCAAATATAGACCCTCTTGTCTGCAAGCGAGCAAGATGTTTGCCATCTGTCTTTTGGATGCAGATGAAAGTGCCGGAGTTCTTTGAAAGAGGACATGTATAAAGCCTTTCTGCCGGCTCTGAGCATCTGACATTTGTAAGTTCTTGTACAGCAGAGAAAAAATTAGGCTGACACAACTGAAATCCTTTACCACATTTCAGTAGACACTGGCGCTTGTGGATTTGAGGAAAAAGGAAGCTCCTTTTGTATCCTGTTATGATTATTCTATCATAATGAACAAAGTAAGAGTGTCAATTTTTCTTGCAAAATATAACGCATTTGGGAAGAAGGGAATATTAATGTTTTTAAAATTACTACTTTTGTTTGTACAGTATAAACTTTAGTTTGTTCTGTGAATAATGTAATCCACTAATACATGTCAGCCTAATTGTTGATAAGCATAATAGAAAATAATTGTTTACAAATAAATTTGCAGAAAAAATACAATATTTTAAAAATTAGATATCTCTTATAATGCTTTAAAAGCCAGATCTAGAGAACAGGTTTTGTGAAACAAGTGAATTTTGTATTTCTCTGTTTCTTCTTAAGATCGTGCTGTTAACAACTTGTCTTGAGGATTTATTTATCGGTGCTTGCAGCAGTTTTAAACACATTTTCTTCAGAGTTCTACTTTAATAGTGAAATTTATTCTAGTTATATTTCTTGATGTTGCTATTTCTTCTTGCGATAAAACGAAAGTCAGTGGTAACCTTGCCTAAGGAGTTTTTGCTGTCAGATGTCTCGGTGATATCCCCTTGTCACCTGTTACTCATCTGTATTTTCTTTTTTCCTATTGAAAGGCGTATGTTATTTTTAGGAAATGGGACAATAAAAAGCCACTTAATGGACCTTTTTGGAAACTGGTATGAAATGCATGAGTTTCATATAGATTTTTTGATTCCTGATCTCTGATCTTATTTATAGCAAACCACTACTATCTGCTTGTCCTTAGAGTTTCTGTGAATATTCCTCTAACTTTGGCAGATCTACTTTATTAGAAGTGCTTTACCTGTGGTCTGAAAGACTTCTTGCTGTGGCGTGAAAAACATTTGTCACAATGGTACTAAGCTTATGCTGGGTGAGGGGGGGGCAGGGAAGAGTAGCGCATGTGGGATTCTTCTGTACCTTCCAGCTGGCTATAGGACCTTGAGGAGAACAGGGGCTGTGATCTCTGTCAGACCGGAGGAATGTTTTTAGACTGGATTAGGGTGTTCCTGCCCATCCCTTTCGGAGAGGGAGAGTAAGCGTATTAGAAGGTGCGCTATATTTTAGGGCTGTGTTTTACAGCTGTTTTGGTATTTGCCAGACCATTCTGTCTTCTCTTCACTTGCATTCGCTGAGCCTCGGTGACACATCTGGTCACTCTCATGCCTCGCTCGCTGCAGGCACTAGAGCCAGCACTGCAGGCTGACAGTCCACCAGGGTGGTTCTTTGAGCTCTGCCTCATTGAGAATATCGTCATCTCAACAGCAAGGTATACTTTGGTAGTGGGGAGATGAGAGTATTAGATAGAAGACCAGTTCTTGACCAGTTTCCCCACCCTGCACGTGTGAAAAATTGCCAGAATTAACCTCAGACTTCTGCAGATTTTCCTTCAGCAAGAAAGAGAAAAGAGTGTCTGCCACTTGATTCTGGCTAATGAATGTTTTTTGAAAATGTGGATTTTAATAAAACTTTAAAAGTAAAGCTTTCTAGTGGCTAACTGTTCTGCTTTATACGCCATTTGTGCTTCTGTGCAACTATAAAGCTCAAGCACAGGCTAAGCACTTCAGCTGACAAAAGGTTGTTCAATTTTGGTGAGGCCCATAGAACTGTGCTTTTTTTGAGAATCTTGAAGAGGTATTTTTCCTGCCAGTTTTTATAGCACTAAATTCTGTTTAAATGCTGTTGTGGTTCATATTCCTATAGACTATTCTATTGTCACTTAGAAGGACACACATATTTTCATAACCGTGAATTGGAACTGATTGCTTCCCAAATACTAAGAAAGGTTACATGTGAGTGCAGGTTTGGGTCTGCACTGAATTTTATTCATTGATGTGTCAACATCTTTTTTTTTTATGATTTTACTGTTTCAGAGGAGAAGGGGGTTGTGGCAAGTTAGTGTTTCAGTTACTTGTCTGTCGTGGTTTGGGCTGGACTGGCCACTGAGGTGAAGGACAGGTGCTCTCCCCCACCTCTCTCTCCAGGGAGAGGGTGGAGAGAGAGAAAGAGACTTAGTTGTTTAGGAAAAAACTGCACTACTTTAATGAAATATTAATAATAAAATAATAAAAAGGAAATAATGAAATATATTCAAAACCATATTAAGCTCCCAGGATGATGATCCCATCACTGGCTGGCACTGGGAAAGTCTTAGACTGGACTCAGTGACTGATGGGAACTGGATTCCGGATCTGGATTCAGGAATGCACAGAACAGGGTCAAAGGCAGACAGACAGACAGTCATCCTCCGATGTCGGCCATTGAAGAAAGAGGGCTGACCCTTTGATCCCTCAGCTTTTGTACTGAGCATGAGGCAGATGGAATGGAATACCTTGTTGGTCAGTTTTGGGTCACTTGCCCTGTCTGCTCCTCCCAAGAGGTGCAACCCCTCTATGCTTTTCTGCCTCTGACCCTCCAACAGGGCAAAGAACAAAGTTAGCTGGCCTTGGGTGTTACAGCAATAAGTATAAGCAAGAGCCTTTCTGCATACCATTCCTTGGCATAAGCAATCAGGTCATGTCACTCAGGGAGCGGATTCTGAGAATGAACAGTTTCTGCACAATATGCTGTTAATTTCAGTAGTTAGAAGAGGCTTAGCTGCAAAGTAAAATTACTGAACAGAAACTTTGTTCTGTTTTACCTCAAACCAGAACATTGCCATACAGAAGGAAGGGGAGTGCATCATGATGTGATGATGTTTGGTTTTGTGTATCACTTAATGTAGTCTTTTATTATCATAATTTTTTCCTTCATTATGCCACATGTCATATCAGAACAGTATTTTTGTGGTGTTTTGGTCTAACTCAGAAAAAGAATTTTAAAGCTGTTAGCATATTCTGAAGTTTCTCATCTTACCTTCAGAAGTAACTTTATAAGCCTAAGTTTCATTGCAAGTCAATGAATCACACATTCCTGTGTGCTGCAGCCCTTTTGAAAACCGGGTTTAAGATATTTCGTGCTTCATTCTTTAAGAAATGTTATCCAGTATGCTTGAAAGGCTGGGGTCTGAGAGGGGAAAAAGTCTGAATCTTCTGGTCTTCTGAAGCTAAATTTGGCTTTGTATGGAAACTGTGTATGCGTTTGAGAGGGAAGGGTCAGGTTGGACATATTTTTTTTAAATTGTTTTTTATTAAAGGGAGTGGATGAGTGCAAGTTGGGGGTTTTGGGGAAGTTTTGTTGGAAGAGTTATTTGTGGAATGAAAAAGAGGTACACACAAAAAAAAAAAAAGGTTCAGCGCAGGTAATTGTTATAGCCCATGCCATTCAAAGGGACTGAGGGGAGCGTGGGGACACCCAAATAAATCCTGAGGAATACCCAGTTTTTAAGAGGAAGTAAGAGGCAAATGAGACCAGTTACACTGGTGGTTTCTTTCATCCCCTTCCTAAGTACCCTCTCTCTTGGCATGTCTGAGACAGCTCTAAATTTAGAAAACATATCAAAACACAATATTTCTGAAGGAGCCTGCAGGCATTTAAAGATGTCTGTGTGGAAGCTTCGGTGTTGTCTCAGCAGCCAGGGAGGACTGCGGTTGCTGGTGCTGGAAGCTGGAAGGCTGCCACTTCGCTTCCTTTGTTCAGCTTCCTTTGCTGCAGAAAGCATAGAAGACAGCAACCGACATTACTGTTAGTGTTAGAATGTAATTACGGAGGAGACTATTTCGGCTTCCGATCTTACCACCCTTGCACTCAACAGTCCAAATGCCTGCAAACACCACAGTCACCAAATCCACTAGTTTCATTGCAGCCCCTGCCATTTTGCAGTTACCTCCCCACTGTGAGAAGCACCTCGCCGTGAAAAGGGGTTAATGACAGCGAAGACAAAGGGAAAAGGAGATGAAGGTGCTTGCTTTCCCCTGTTACTGTTTAAAGTTTCATACGGCTGCTTAAATGTTCAACTTCCCTTGCCACATGCCCATATCACTGGTCAGACTGAGAATGTCATGTCCCCCCTCCCCCCCCC
>NW_009649570.1:724845-881887 GCF_000708025.1 Charadrius vociferus
CCCCCCCAGGATGTTTGACTGTTATTCATATTTTTATTATTGTTAGTTTGACAAAATTATTTTCTAAGCCTTTTCTCTCTCTTTTCTTTCTGTCTCTCTTTTCTCTCTGCCCTAAAAGAATTAACCTGATACAACCCCAAATTTCCTTAATTTCTGCCTGTCAGAACGCTTCATATTTTGTCAGTTAACCATTTTGTGAAATCACATGCAGGTTTTTATTTCCTAGTAGTGTTTGCTTTCTGGACAAAGCTGAGGAAAACTCCCAGGAGTAAGGTGGAGAAACATTCTTTACATAGGTGTGTCTTCCTAAGTGATGAGTAATGAAATGATTTGGTCCAGGTTCCTATTCCCTGATGCCTCTGGTTGTTGCAACTGCTTTACCCTTTCTAAACAAGTGGTTTCACAGGAAGGACTCCCCCTTCTGCACAGGACCCCCTGTACCATAATGGGATTATCTGATTTACCTTCCTTTTGATTTCATTACAAGCTCTTAACAGGCTGTTTTGCAACTCAGTTTCTTACAGCGGCTTTGTGTTGAGCATTGTCAGAAATAAAATCATATTCTGTCAGAAAACCTGTCTAGCATCCATGAACAGAGAACAGCTTGCTGGCTTCTAATAGTTTTGGTTGTCTGTTGGAATGTTGTGACCAAAGATATCACAGATATATCTAACTGTAACTTTGTTCTTCTGATCAAAAACTTAACAGTGCTGCTAATGCCAGTCTGGTATCACCCTCTTGCCCCAAACCTGACTGATGAATTTGAAATTAGCCTTGACGGTGTTTGGGTTGTTTATTTAGATAGCAAAATTTTCTGGGGCATTTAACCATCTGCTTTTTCTGCATCTGAGAGGTTGATGAAGTTGTTCATATTGGAGTTTGAGGGAATTTTAAAAGCAGTTGCACGTAGCTAATTGTGTTTCTTTCTGGGTTAATAGCATTTTCTGTGATAAGTGGAAGTACGCTGATAAAGTGTTTTAATACTAGTTGTTGCCTAAGCCATTTCCATATTTTCTTCTATTTATATTTTGTTGGAATTGAAATTACGAGCACACTTTTGGCAAAATATTGTCCATTTTTAAGTAAGTAGTCAATAAATTTTGGCTGGTTTTAGCATAGATTGCTTTAACGGTAATATATCCTTCTCCATGAGGAAAAAACACATACTTAGTTACTCTGTGTTTTAAACAAAATACTTGAATGATGATCTCTAGAAATGTGGCCAGCCAGCAGCCTCGTGATGTGCGTGCATAGTCGCTATTCAGGGGATCCCCTACTTAGTAAACTATCTCAAATATGTTCCTTAGTAGTCTCTTGGATGAGGACAGGAATACACAATTGGAAAAAAAAAAAGGCTGCAGGAAACTGCTCACCCTCCTCCTTTTCTCTGTATGATCCCATCATGGAGGACTACTGAAGTGATTGGTCTAGTGCTGTGCAGGACAACTGCCAGGGGTATTTAAGAGGTGAAAGCATACTCTTTTTTTACTCAAAACTGCTTTCTTTACTGCCTGTAGTAGTTCATGAAGAAGGGGAACATCTTGAACGAAGTTCTGCTGTTGCTTATATATCCTAAGGATATATAATAGGCTGCCTGTGTTCCCTCTGAAGTAAACCTCTAAGCTAAACACACTTGTCAGTTGCTTGAAAAGCTGAAATTGTAATGTTCTTCATTCACTGCTTGTTACTTCATTTAAACTGAATTGATTGTCAACATTTACACGGTTGAAAGTCCTACTCTGTGCCTTCTCTGCAAAGAGAACTACTTGCGTGTTGACAGCTTTCAGTGAAACTCCCTCATATGTGAGCAATTACTTACTGGAATTACCCCCCTAACACCATTGCCTGTTCCAGGGGTGCTGCTGAAATAATTCCTAGGACTTCAGAGCCCTTACAGGTGTTTGCTGGCTTCACTGACCTCTGTGTATGCGCAGTTTTCTGTGTAGCGCTGCTGAGAGCGAAGGTGGCCATCAGGAATGGCTGTGGGTGTGTATGCACGGCTTCTGCAGTTTTGCTTTAAGAGCTGCTGTGTAGTGTACCAAATGCATTGTTTCTTGACTTCGTATCCAGATAACTAGATGGAAAGTATATCCTGCTACCTTTGCTCATTTCATTGCATCCTTCCTTCTTAAATAGCCAGTAAAACCTGTAAATCAAAATGATCTGGTACATGTACTTTGAAGAGCAAGTGTTGGTCGGTTGCATGTCTAGGGTACTACACTGTAGTTTAGGTTATTCCTTTATCCTCACAGGATTGTGTGGAAAAGAAGTCCTACCCCATTGGTAGGTGTTTTTTAGCTGTAGTTGCCCACATGTTCTAATCTGAAAAATATCTATTATCTAGGTGGAATTCATATATAATTGCTCTAATTGGTATTGAATATAATTATTTGAAAAAGAGGGGCAAGCACCACAAAAGTGTTCCTGAGTTGCATACAGTATCTTAAATTTGTCATACTCATCTTGATGCTGGCATTTGAAATACTGGCTTAACTTTTGTATTTATTCAAAGCAATGGTAATGGTCTAGCTGCTTTCAGAGATAATGTGGTACCAAGTGCTTTGATTATTTTTTTTTTCCTCTTTCTTTTTTTTTCTCCTTTGACTGGACTGCTGTGAGAGCAGAGAAAGAGGAAGGGCAGTGGTGCAGCTTTTGGCTGGAAGATCTGAACAGAATGGAAAGAAATGGCAAGGATAGCTTAAAGTATAGTTGAAAAAGAAAAATCACTGTATATTATGAAATGCGATGGTTTTGAGCAGTGTTGGATTTTTTTTTCTGCAAAATGTTGGTAAATAATAAAATTCTATAATAATGTTGTGAATCAAAAATTAAAAATTGAGTGTTTTTAAGTGAAGAAAATACAGAATTTACTGTACAGTCTGATGTAATCGGAGTAAGGAGGTAGTTGCTCTGATAGAAGGCTGCTTTTTCAGTATTGAATCCCTGGGTGAAGAGGAGTCTTTATATTGTGATTTTTTTTTTTCTTTTTTTCGATGTCAAACCCACGTGAAGATGAAAGCATAGCTTGAAATAATCTGACAGCCTAAATGACACAAAACAGGGCAGTGTAAATGTGAACTGAATGTTTTTATGGAGTCCTGTAGTCAGCATTCATTTTGAAGCTTTCTTTCCAACCTATTTGTGTGTAGTATTTGTCTTCATGTATACATATAATACCATCTGCTCTGTGTCTCTGTTATCCCAGTAAGAAGAATTCCACAGAAAACTTTAAAATATCATTGTGTATTATGTACCACTGGGCATTCGAACATAAATCTTCTCAATTCTGTAATTTCTTCCTTGGCAAAGCACAACTCCCTTTTATTTCTCTGAATTATTTTGGAATCCTTAAAATAGTTTGCATTGTCTTTAATATGAAGATAATGAGCTAACTTCGAATATAATAATGAACTTTTCTTTTTTCTTATGTGTATTATTCTGCAGGTTAAAGTGGGGGGGAAAAAGCCAAACCCAGAAACATTTCTGACTGGATAGATTTTTCAACATGAATCGTGCATTTAGCAGGAAGAAAGGTAAGTAATTTAGCTTATGTTCCACAGGAGACAAATATTCTGTATAAATTCTTTAGAATACCAAGAATTATACAAGGAAGTACTTATGGATAATTGCACCTAATTAGGTAGAAACGGGCAGCATTCTATAAGATGTACAGAGCAAATCGTTCTCAATTGATAGTTATAGAGATTTCTGGTTTGTAATGTCTTATGTTGAATTTCATAATATTTTCTTTATTGAGGCTCTGTGTGTGTAGCTATATCTATAAAATACGCACACTTTTTTATTTTCTGCACACACCAAAGGATGTGCTGGAGGGTTTTAGAACTTCTAAAGAGTTAGTGACTTCAGTATTTATTATATATATTCATTGGGTTCTTATTCTTGGAGAAGCTATTTTAGAAAACCGTATTTAATATACTTGAAATATCTCATGCGGCAGAATGTCTCTTAGCTTTAAGAAGCTATTCTGAATTTGTAGCAATCTGAAATGGTATGCTTTCCAAAAGAATATCAAACCACTTAATATTCAGTTATCTATGTTGCTCTTCTGGCTTGCTTATTCTCTTTTCATGGTCTGTTTATGATTAAACATAAATTTTAGATGTAGCATTAGAGATGCAGCTTTTTTTACTGACAGCTTTGCTGCTATTTTCCCCATTTGTTTTTAATGTAGAAAATATTCAGTAGGTCTAATTTCTTTATTTTTCATGTTTTCTTTTAAGGATTCTTAAGTGTGATACACACTGAGCCAGAGCCCATGCTTTAATAGCTAGGTGTAAAATCAGTTGGAGTAACTGTAAATTTTTTGTTTATCTAACAAGGATTCCTGCTTTGGTATCGATATCAACGCTGGAAATAAAAGGAATCTGCCATACCTTATACCAACACAAATAATAGCATTACTGCATGCTTCCATGTCTAGTACGTTTATTTGTTAAAGGCAGATAAATCAAGATAATGTAAGTAGTCCAGAATATCAGCAGACATAGCTTGATCGCAAAAGGAAGATACACTTATTCACAAAGGCTACAAAACCCAATGAAAGATCATTTGATAACCAGTAGCACGATGGATGCTGAGGAAATAAGAGCAAATCCATAGCCAACACTCTTCTTAAGCACTGATGTATTCTGTTGTATAGATATTTGTAACACCTCTGTCGAGATCTGTACCTACCAGCTGCGTGATAGTTCTGCCTAGCGCCTTCCAAATACTTTGAGAGATCATTTCAATATTCTTTAACCGTGGTTCTATTTATCACAGCTGGGAAAGAAGCTTGGGTTTTTTTGATTTTGTTTTGTCTAAGTGACCATGTAATTTTTTTCCTTTTTTCTAATGGCTTCTGATAATATTTGAAACTCAGCCTGATGTGTTTCAGAAATAGATCAGTTGTGTTTTATGGGATGTTTTCCTCAGTGTTTTGACTTGCACCCAGAGCTCTAAAATGCTCTTTTACTAATTCGCATTGCCCTTGCCAGTGGTCTCCATCTTGCCTTTATGGTCAAATTGTGCAGTTGTATCCTCAGGTATCTGGGATTTTTTGAGGGGTCTGGATTCATTCCTTTCTGTTTTCACTACTTCTTCATAAGAAAATATTTACTGACCTCACCTAAATTCTTGGAATTTCAGTGTATTCAGGGGCATTTGCTGTGTTGTTCGGTTGATTTTGTGTGCTATTTATTCTATTTACCCCAACAAGAAAAAAAGTATCATAAAAGAAGCTGTCAAGCACAATGGAGTGCAATTATTGTGGATTCTTAAAAATGATTCAGAACTTAAGTAACCAGAAGAATTAAACACTGTCATACCTTTATTTTGCTCATAGTAACGCACACAACATTTCCATTCTTGTAACCTAGGAAAAACACAAAATTCAGATAAGCAGTTGTCAAGAGTAAGTGAAAATTACATATTTTTCATGCCAATTGAAGTTCAGAAAAGCTTGGCTTTATCAGCATTTGTGTCTAATAACTGCATTTAAGAGAAGGTTCAAACAGGTTGATTTGCTGAACTTCTTTTATTTCCTGATTTTACTCCCAGACCTCAGAGATGGAACAATTTCCATGCCTGTGTTTGGTGGGGTAGTTTGTGTGTTTCTTCTGTTTACATGAACATGGATATTTTGAGTAGTTAACTATGTGAGTGCCATGACTTCCCTAGCAGTTCTCTTTAAATCCAGATTAGCCTCCTGGTGGCTGTGCTGGTAGGGTTTGTGCTAATTACAAGTTTGTATCAGTCTGTTACCTTGAGGCTACATAAACAATAGTCTCACATATATAGGATTGTGAGGTAAATTTAAACAGATGTAAGCGGTGCTTTCATAATAGCCAAAGGTTATCTGAACTGTGCAGACTTACAGAATAAGTGTCCTCTAACCCTCATTGACACACTCGGTCTATACTACCCTCTCAATGTGAAGCATATACAGAATGTAGTAGCTAATGCGGTAGCTCCTTATCTTCTTGAACCGGGTAAGCTGACTAGAATGACTTGGTCTGTGCTGTACTCGCTGAAAAGCTCGGTTCTTGCTCCATCACCTGATTCAAACAGAAGGGCTCTTCTTCCAAGTGCAAGTACTTGGTGTAAGTTTATTTTTGAGGGTTGTGATTTGTGCATGAAAGAGCCACTTCCACGGACAAGGTGTGCTGAGTGCTCTGACCTTAAAAACCCTTGTTACAGTCATTGCCTGTCTGACTCCCAGAGATTTTGCACAACCCAGGACTTCTAACCTGGACACTCTATGTTTGTATTTTAGTGGTATTTATTTTCATTTGGCTGATAGTAACTTTAATTGAAGGCTTAACTGGTGTGCTTAAATCTCCAATTCAGTGTGAATAAAATTAAGCTGTTTGTCTTTCAACATAATAATGACAATGAAAACTATAAGAAATTGCAAAGTTTAAGGAAATTCAACTTGTCTCAGGAAGTACTTGCACAAGCAATCCTAAATGAATGGAATCTTTTTGCAGGCCAAGTTGAAGTATCTGCTCTCACCAGTTAGCCATGAGCTCGTGGAACAGGGAAGCAAACTTTATGAAAATACTGACAAAAAAAAAGACAATTATTGGTTTAAGCTGATATCAGCGCCTGCTGAAGTTACATGTTTTAATGTGAAAAAAGATAGTACCTGTTCAAAATAAAATGGCCTTTCTGTTGACTTCAGTAGAAGTCAGTTGGACTACCAATTACATGTGTTATGGAGAAGATATTATGTTGTAGCAGTATTATATGACTGTACAAGCTGCACAAAAATATATATTCTGTTTTCCATTCCTTGATCAATGAGCGCAGTGTACTCTACTGAATTAGATTTTATAGATTACCTTTTATTGAGGATCTCTTCCCTTCTCCCACAAAAACAAATTAAAGAACAGTTTTTTATCTTCTTGCTGCTTTGTTATTATGACAAAGCTTGTGAAAACATTTATGTATTTATCACAGTATTAGGAGCTTGCTTATCTATATGGCCCAGGTTTGGTTCATGGTTTCTGAAGAGTCCTCTTGATTTTTCCTTTGATTTTTTTCTTTAAAGTCAGGTATGGTAGCACGCTCAGTTTGAAATGTTGTAGTGTGAAAATTCTGTACTGCTGGTGGAAGTCTGTTAATCTCGAAATAGGTTTGCATCTTGATAATGTCAGTCTCTCTTTTAAGTAGTTTAGGGATATTAATGTAATTCTCCTGTAAGAGATCTTTGTAAATGCTATGTTTTCATGTAAATTTTTCTCATTATTAATGTATTGGTATCTAAACTGAATTACCTATTTGTCCTGTGATTGTGTGTACAGGTAATGTGTATACACAAAACAGAAAGCATTAACTATGGAGTTGTTTGTTTGTTTGTTTGTTTTGGTTATTTTTTCTTAGTTAATGGAGGTGCCTCTCCCAGATGAGTTTGGCACATTTTACTGATTCTGTGGCCTTCCATTCAAAGCCATTAGTATAAGAGCCAGTGCATATAAGTAAACAAAAATTAACTAGTATTTGTTGGCTTTTGCCTTATCAGAAATGTGATAGAAAACTACTGTTCCTCCTAGACAGAGGCATTTCTAAACCTTCTGGGAGGAAAAGAGTGAAACTTCTTGAGTGTCTCAAAATAGTGCTAAAAATGTAGGTACGTATGTCTACTTTGGGCTGAATTTAGCACTGAATTACAACGTATGAAATCCAGTGGACTTCACTGAGGTTGTGGAGGCTGTAAGTCACGGTTGTATTTAGTTCATTCTTTATTACACCCCAGTGGTCCTCCTTCATCCCAGAATAAATGTCAGCCTTGCTTTACATATGGCACAAAGTTCAATGCCAAAGCTGCTGTTGCATGCAGGAATCTGAATTTTCTAAATTTTTTTCCATATGATAGCAGTTCATAAGGTTGGTAACTGGTGCCACATTATCAGCTCATGAGATGTAGATGGTATTCATAATGCTAAATGGAATATATTAAAGTAATAGCCTGTCATAAATCATAAGTTTAAGCAATAACATTTCTATGCAATGGCTTTTTATGAGTCTTATTTATGAAAGTGTGGACAGATGCACTTAATGGGCAGGGAATGACATATAAAAAAAGGCAATCAAAGGTTACAGGATGCTCTTTTATGTGAATGGACTGGCTACAGAGTGATCTTTATTTTGATTGTAAACTTATGCTGCATTCCAGAGATGACAAATGTTTTATTTTGTATTTCTTTTTCATAATGAGTAGACATCGGGTGAAGCCCCAAAAGGGTAAAGGGGATAAGTATAGTCCTAAAGCAAATACTTACGTTCTGTCAGAAAGTATATTTCACGTCAGTGATTTAAACAAATGGGCTATTGTGTGCTGGACTTCCACATTAACAATAATGATAAAAAGACATAAAGAATGAGTAGATACTCATATACTTTAGAGGTGTATAAATAGTCATAATCTTCCTCATTGTGGTCTTCAGATATTCTTGTGATTACACTTTGTCCTTTCATAAAAGCACTCATCTTCCGGGGGGAAAAAAACAAAACTAGGTCTAAATCTCCTCCTCTGCCCCACCCATAAAAAGCTGCTGCTTGATGTTTGTAGGATTTTTTTAAATAAGAATTTTTTCAAGTGAAAAGTTTGGGAGAAAAAAGTGTGCTTTTTTTGTCTAGCAAATATTTCTGTATTCTGTGAGTCTCACTTGACACAAAAATCAGTTATCTTAATACTTTTGTAATACCTTCACAAAGAAGTTTTTTGTGTTCCAAATACCGGTCCTTGGGTTTTGAAATATGGGGTCATGTGGAAAACCAATATTCAGCGACCAAGTCTCTTTTTTGGATATGTAACTGAATATGTTTTTTAAAGTATCATTCATGCTATTACATTGTTCTTATTAGACTATGGAGTGACCCTTTCAAGTACGCCAACAAGGAGAGTTGAAGGGTTACTACCTTAATTTGGCAAGGACCAAATCATCTTCTGTTCATAGGACAAGGAAGCGGCTAGTCCTACAGCGTGTGCGTGTTTGCATGCATTTGTGTGCAACTGTATATGTGTTTGTTTATATTCTGAAAGCATAAGGAATAGATCTAATTGTTTAGAAAAGAAATTATTACAGTATGTCTTTAGAGGATGCATAGCAACAAATGAGGTGTACACTTTGGAAACTTTCTCCATAGGATTCATGTTGGGTCTCCACAGATAAGCCTATTTTTTCTTTCCTTTTTGTTGAGAATAGGAAGATAATTTCCTGTTAGCTATTTTATCTGCATTATCTTTGGAAAGGTATTACAGAAATCATCTTATCTATCGCCTGCTTTAAAGATTATTCTAGGCAAGTTAACACTGATACTTACCAGATTAACTATTTGTTGCTTCTGCAAAACCTAAGAAGCTCCTTTTAAGAACATAGGTGCACTGCTTAACCATAAAGCACTAAATATTGACTTTAGAATGGGAACAGCATTGAAGGACTCTTAAACTTTTTTTCTACCCTATTAAAATTTATACAGCCTAATTTACAGAATGTTAAATGATTTGCACGGCTGTTTTACAAGCATATCTTTTGAGATCTACAAGCTAATAAATTCTTGATGTAAGTTGTTCCTAGTGTATGATGTAGAGTTCTTGTCCAAATGTACTGTTACACGTAACTTCCCCAAGGTACAGCCTAAATGCTTTATAAGTTACATAGGTACACTGCTAGTTAACTGGATGAATGGCTAATTAAAGACAAGATGTATTATTCTGTGTGAAATAAATTTGCATGTGTACCAACCATACATTGATAGGAATCACAACTACTTCATTTTGTAGGACATTGTCTTATAAAGCTGTTGGAAAATTCCAAAGAGCGCCGAAAATATGTCACTCAGGGAAATACTGTTTTGTGAAATAAAATGCTGTACGTACATAAAAGGATGTACCTTATGGACATAAGCAAGAGGGAGCTACAGATACGCATATTGTAGTTGTTCTGAATGGTTGCTGCTGCTCTCCTTTCTTCCCTTTTCAGTTTGTTGGCGTTTAAAAAAAAAAGTTCCAAGTAACCTCTTCTATTATGTTATTTTAATCTTCCTGAATTAGAAAAAAAAATAAATTATGTTTTAACTGTATTGAGATTCTGAGTTCTGTTCCTTTTCCTTTGTTTTGCTGTACCAAACTGACACACATAATTTTCTTACTTGAACAGTTTGAAATTCTTAAAAAACTTGCCTTTTTAACAATATTTGACAAGCTTAATTGATACTTTTAAAAAATTTGTTTACCGTTATACTGGAATAGCTGACTGAACTCTGACTCCAAAAGGGACAGGTGGAGTTGGAGGTTTGATCTGCACATACATCTTAGTGAAAATTTGTGAAAATGTGATCACTTAAAATAAACTATGCTACACCAGTAATCTCCTTTTCAACTTTGACTAGAAGCTTTTATCATGGACACAGTGTAGCTCTCCTGGTGGCAAGATGATGTAAGAGGTATAGGCTGTATAGCTCAGAATGTTCTTCTTGTTTTTCTCTTTAATTTAGGAAGCTGAACTTGTTAAAAGTTCTTAACATCAACAAATCAGAAGTGCAAAAGCAAAGATCTGCTAATCACTGGCTAGTTGCACTAATATATTATTTTGATCCTATTTTCCTTTCTTGTCAAAACTTATATACTAGCATCCATAGCTTAAAAATAATATTGTATAAATTGTGTAGGTTTTGCAGTGTGTGTTACTATTTGAGGAAATGCAAATACTTCACTTTTTTTTTTCATTTTATAGCTATGCCAACCGAGCATTCTATGATATCATTTTGCTATTTTAGTTATCAGCTGTTTAAAAGCATTTGTAAGGTCCTAGATATTAAGAGAGAAGGACAGAGAGGCTAAGTATTCTGCAAAGCTCACTCTGTTCTAGGGAGACAGAGCTTCGTTGTCTTGGCAAAGAATAAATACGCCTCCAAAGAACATTTTATGTTTGCCAAAAAAAAAAAAAGGGGGGAATAGAAACAACAAAAGTAATTATTTTTTAATAATGTGTATAGATGGGCATTTGCCTATACGTGCTTAGGACAGAATCTGACTCATAATTTCAATTGCTTAGTCATAGTAACCTAGTGGTAACTTTAATAAATTACTGCTATTAGACACACAGATTGTACTCAATCATTCCTCTAGAAAGTGGTTGGAACAAATACCGTGGCTAAATTATAGAAGAATATGGGTAGATTTATGTTTGTTAATAATGTTTAGATACTGCATTCAGAAAAAAACTGGTGACAAGCACTGTGTCTCATGGCTCAGCTTACCAGTTCATTTGTTGCCTGAAGTAGTCAAGAAGATAGATTCTACCTTGGCTTCTGACTAGCCTAAGTGAGGTTTGTGAGAACCTGCCTATTTCTGTTGCAGTGCAGGATAAAGGAAATGATTTAGCAGGTGACTTCTTGTATGTCCCATTGTGAAGGTTCTCTTTATACAAAAATAGATAATCTAGGAAAAAAATAGGTATAGATACCTATATACACACTGATGCAAATAAGCTATTTGTTCCCTGAAGCATTAGTACCTAGATGTAACACTGATCTTGTGGGATGCTCTGTTCTTCTTCAGGAGACTGTTATTAGGCTCTTATATGACTCATTGTCATATGAGATCTTTCTTTTCATACCAAATTTTGTAAAGCAGCAAAAAAAGACAGTTCAAAGATTTCTTCTCTTCTATTAGCATGGAAAATATCCATTGATATCAAAGAGATTTTGATTCAGTAAAGAATAAAGGTGTCTAGTTTTTACCTTCTAGAAATGATTGTATTTGCACTGTGGCACTAAACCAAAAAAGTTAAAACCAGAGTCTTTCTCTGTTCATCATATTAAATGGAATGGCCACTAGGTCTCATATGCTTTGATAAACACTTTGGAAACGTAGTTAAGTAGAGCCATTTTTAGCATGCATGAATTAATGATGGAGTGGGGCTTAGGGAAGCAGTTAACTAAGCTTGCACTGTTGAGCATTGTTTTATCATTTAGAAAATAGTTCATCAATGCCTCTCTACTAAATCCATTCAATAATATCTGTGGGCAGTAACGTGTGAAGAAATTAATCTCAACGGGAGAACAATTTCTTGGCACTGTTATTGCTTTCCTTTTTGGTAGATAAATGGTCAGCTGTGCTGTTGTCTAACCTAGTGTCATCCATCCTCCACTAAGTGCAGCACCATTGTTCTGGATACTTTATGAAGTCCCCAAGTCTGTTGACTTCAGCGTGTGATTTGTCAGCATGTTCCTCCTTCCCTGCTCTCCCTACACTGCTGAGGTCTCTGAAATGGCTCACACCGGTTCTCCCAGATTGTGTGATGACCAAGCATTTGATGTGAAATGCAGATTGTATAGGAATTTTTCCTTTGTAATGGAAAGGGGCTGGTGTGATTCAAGGGGAACTAGAAAGGAGTGAAGTCTCAATTCTGAGCATAGTTAATCCTCTGACCATGAAAGTGCCCAATGCCCTGTCTTCGTCCTTGCAATTCTGTCTGTGAAACCTCAGGTCTTCCAAATGTTAAATTTATGCACTTTTCCGACAGCCCTTAGCAGACTAATGTATTCTGGCAGGGAGAAAAACCTGAGAAGCCCTCACCCAAGTCAAATTCTCTTAAAAACTAGATGGGATGCTGTGCTGCTGCTTCAGAGACTCTCTCAAAGCCTGTGCTACACAGTTAGCATGCCATGCACATGAAAAGGTGGTGTGTAGAAGCTACAGGATTACTGACTCTCTTTAAGCAGGGCTGTGGCTTACCCTGTGCCCTTGGATTCTGAGCAGTGATCCTTTTTCCCATCTCTTCTCCCACACAGCACCACTATGTTTGGCAAAACCACCACATACTTAGGCTTTTACCTCTTAGAATCTCTCATACCTTGTTCAAGCTGAAGTTTTCTTAGGTTTTAGTGAACTCTGGCTGTCTCAAACTCCTAATTCTCAAAAAATAACTGAGCACTTATTTAAAATTTAATGTAAATGCTAAGGCAACCTAGATTGAGAGCTTCAGACAAGTTCTAAAATAACTGTAGTTTTCACCCAGCGTGATAGCACGAGTGTCTTTTCACTTTCTACTACTGTTAGGTTAGATTCATACAGTTGTCAGTTTTGGTTTTATCTAGGCTTTTGGTCCTTTCTTTAGGACTTACTGTTTTATTTATCTCTAAAGTGGCTGGAACTTTTGCTGCTATAAAGCTAATAAAATAATAATATGAACTGTGATTTTTTTCATTGTAGGGTTTCGTATTTTGTTTGTTGCTTCAGAATGAATAGTTAAGTACTAAGCTGTGAAAACCCATTTAGAATTAATTCAAAAAGTGAGGGATCATGCAAACCACAAGCCGCATCTACATCATGTATTTAAATGAAAACCTGCTTTAGAGGTTTTCTTTTTTTCATATTTTTCTGGTTTATTGGATGCAAAATGTCTGAAGTTTGGTATTTCTCAACTGTTGTTAAATCAAACTAAATCTAAGCAGTATTTGAAACAGCTGCTGAGAGTCACATGAGTTCAAAATCAGAGCTTACAATTCAGAAGGAAATGCTGGTAACAAACTTCCAATATGAATTTTGCCTCGTGTTGATTTTGTTTAGCATTAAGATCAGCCATTTGTTTAGCAATAAGGATCAGAGGTCAAAAAACACAGGAAGCAATCCGAAAGTAACGCCCAGCCATCCCAGCCATTAAGTCATCTTCCTGGTGGCTGCTGGGGGCCCAACTTAAATGCCTCTATACAAATGCATGTAGCATGGGGAATAAACAAGAGGACTTAGAGACCTGTGCATGCCTGCAGGGCTGTGATCTTTTCAGCATCATGGAGACATGGTGGGATGGCTCCTGTGACTGGAGTGTAGGAATAGGATCCAGGCTCTTCGGGAAGGACAGGCAGGGGAGATGAGGGGGGGGTGTCGCCCTCTATGTCAGTGACCAGCTGGAGCACATGGAGCTCTGCCTGGGGATGGATGAGGAGCAGAGCAAGAGTTTATGGGTCAGGATTAAAGGGAGGGCAGGGACAGGTGTCATTACAGTGGGGGGTCTGCCATAGACCACCTGACCAGGAAGACCGAGCAGATGAGGCCCTCTATAGACAGACAGGAGCAGCATCGTGTTCACACACCCTGGTCCTCACGGAAGACTTCAGCCACCCCGATATCTGTTGGAGGGACAACACAGCAGGGCATAAGCAATACAGGAGGTTTCTGGAATGCGTCAATGATAACTTCATTCTCCAAGTGATAGAGAAGCCAATGAGGAGAGATGCTATACTGGACCTTGTTCTCACCAACAAGGAGAGACTGGTGGGGAATGTGAAGCTCAAGGGTAGCCTTGGCTGCAGTGAGCATGAATGAAATTGAAGATCCTTAGGGCAGCAAGGAGGGTGCACGGTAAGCTTGCTACCCTGGACTTCAGGAGAGGAGACTTTGGCGTCTTCAGGGATCTGCTTGGCAGAGTACCATGGAATAAAGCCCTGGAGGGAAAAGGGGCCCAAGAAAGCTGGTTAATATTCAAGAATCACCTCCTCCAGGCTCAATGGGCTTTGAGCAACCTGGTCTAGTGGGGGGTGTCCCTGCCTGTGGCTGAGGGGTTGGAACTAGATGATCTTTAAGTTCCCTTCCAACCCTGACCATTGTGTGATTCTGTGAGTTCTTTCGAAAATGCCACCAGTCTGTAATTATTACCTGTCTCTAGGAAATGGGCTTCCAGTGTCAATGGAAGCCATACTTTAATACCTGTGTCACAATGTCTGTGGATCTACATCTGGATGTTGGACATGCTGCTTGCTGGCTCACTGTTTTCATCAATGGCACGAGACTCGTAGAATCCAGGCATCTTTTTGGTACCCTGCTAAGTTACTGATTTCCTGTTGAGCTGAGTACGCATCCGTATTTCCTAATCTTCTCCCTAACTAGGAGTACCAACAACTATGAAAACACTTTCCTAACAGCGTTATTCCTTTCTGGAATCCATATAGCATTAGAGTTTGAGGTTGGTAGGCAAATGGATGATTTCACAAAAACATTTAAAGTAAAGCTTTGTACCTAATAATAATACTGGAAAGATTATCAGCTGCTTAATTAAGACCAGCATTTCAAACTTGGCTCCCAAGTTAAATCCCTTTTTTTAGATTTGAACTTGCCCTGCCCAGGCATAGGAAGAAGAGGCGGAGAAAGCAGTAGCGAGGAATAGTTAGTTTTACTGGTATCTGGATAGTCAATTGTCTGCCTGTAAAATTGCTTTAGAAGGGACAGCCCTGTTGCTTGTTTGTGCTAGTACTAGGCATGAAATGAATGGAGGACTGTTTTAGTTGTTATTTTTTAAGAGGTTCAGTGTTTTATTTTTACTAGGTTTTCCTTTATGAATTCATAAATACCACAGTATCCTTGCTGAAGCTAGTAAACAGTTGATGCGTAAGAACTAGATAAATAAAACACTGACATTAGCAATGTGAATGCACATTTCAGAGTTGAAATTTGCACTGTGCAGGTCTTCAGTCTGCTGCAGTAGGCATGATGGGGCAGAGAGCAGCCCTGCCTTACGTGCCAGCTTCCTTTGTGTCTGGGACTTGCCATCAAGCTCAGTCACCAGTCTGCTTGTCTGGCCTTCAGCAGCGCACTGACTTGAAATACGATGCTTACAGTTAATGCAGGACCTGTTGCGATACGACAAGGGGTAATGGTTTTAAATTTAAAGAGGGAAGTTTTGGACTGCATTCAAGGAAGAAATTTTTTACAATGAGGGTGGTGAAACACTGGCACAGGTTGCCCAGAGAGGTGGTAGATGCACCATCCCCGGAAACATTCAAGATCAGGCTGGACAGTGCTCTGAGCAACCTGATGTAGTTGAAGATGTCCCTGCTTATTGCGGGGTGGTTCAACTAGATGGCCTTTAAAGGTCCCTTCCAACCCAAACTATTCTATGATTTTATGATTCTCTCTTTTGGGTTGCTTCCTAATTCACACTGTTTGTTAGTTTTTACTTGTGGGTAACATCCGCTTTTGATATTGTACTCTAAATAGACATCAGGTTTCAGTTCTTAAAATATTCTGGGAAACGAGTGCAGTTCTTTGTTCCAATATTCCAATCACAAGCCACAATTGAAAGGAAGAGCCACTTCAGTGCATAATCGTACTCCTGGGTGCCGCTGAATGGACAAATCACGCTTCCTTAATTAAGAAGTGATAATATCATTCTTCAGTAATGGAGCTGAATGTTACTGTCATCTAGAAGGAAATTCGCTTAAAGAAAAAAAATTCCTTCAGCTTTGCAGTTTTGATCCTCTTACTGTGGTGACTGTGGTATCTTGTTTAACAGTTTTCTTGCTTAAGTATATTTAAAAATATTTAGCTATTAAAACAGGAGTAGTCTAATGTTAGAAAATACTGCTAAATATTGAACATGTGGAGTGTAAAATACAGCTTAGTGTTACAGAATCTCTCATGCGGTTGGTAATACAATTTAGTATTTTGGAACTTTTTTTTTTTCTTGAATGCTTTCATATGAGAAGACTTTTGAAAATGGTTTCTAAACTTCTAATAAAAAGTATTTTCTAATGTTTGGAATTCCAACTAAATTATGTAGGGCATTCTGAATGGCCATTAAAAAGGAGGAGGGAAGAAGATGTATTTCACAAATGACCTCATTGTGTCACCATATGAAACGTGGTCGACAAAGTAAGACAATAGCGCAGTCTTGTGATGTGAAAATCATTGAAGGAACATAAGCAAATTCATTTAGGATATGTAAGGAAAGATTAAAGAAGATGTAAACTTCTGAATTGGTTACTACGATCCAACTTGTTTCTCTTTTCTTGTAGGATTAGGGCTTTTTTCTATCAGTTATCACTCTAATAATTTTTCTGAAATAATTTCCTTTGTCCTTTTAATGTCTTGATAATTCTTCCAAAAACGTACATAATTAATAATAAAAAAAAAATCATTAGAAGTGCAACATGCAGTCAGTGCTTTAAACAATAACAGCAGGATGCAGAAAATACTGATCTGAGGCAGAAATAGTAAACAACTGTAGACCAATAAATATGTTTGGGGGGAGGAGTTGGAATTCTTATGGAAAATCAAGTTGGTTAGTATGGGAAGTGTGACCAAGAGAAGTAACCAGGTTCTTTCACGTAAATCTTTGGGAAGCTGTGAGATATACTGCGTTTCCTTCCAGCCCAAATAACTACTTCAGACAGATACTTAGGAGGGTTGTTGATGTTTTCCAGATAGATACTATAATAGTTGTATTAACGATTGAATAACCTATTCAGTGCCTCTTTTATTTTGCTTTTCTGTAGACAAAACATGGATGCACACTCCTGAAGCCTTATCAAAGCATTATATTCCCTATAATGCAAAGGTAAGAAAATACGAAGTTATTTTTTCCTCTTACCTTTAGAACACAGTGCGTTCTATCTTACTTTTCATTTGAATTAGCCAAATGAAACAGTGAAGAAAAACTTAGTAAATGTCTGTTTTGCAGATTAAAAATTTATATTTCATAAATAATGGCCAATTAATTCTTGTTCTGAATTATTTGATGGTTTTCTAGAAAGCAAACCAGTGTTTCTCTTCTGCTTGATGCTCTGTTTCCTTTTAATAGATGCTAAATTGATGGAAATTTTGAGTGCAACAGAATTTAACATCAGGCTGTGTGTCTACAGGACTGTAAAAATTAAAATTAATAGCGCAAACTCCTTTTGAACAATAGCAAAGACAATGACTAATGATCCTATCTGCTGGATATATTGAAACGTCAAATACTCTGAAAATAGGTAGAGTAATGAATTTTTGCATGGTAAAAGCTGAAGTCTTACTCATGCTTTCTTATCCCAGTTACAACGTAGTTCTACAATAGTATTTCAATTAGTCTAATGACATCTGTTCACAAGAAAGGCATCTTCCCAAAATAATGACTTAGCCAATGGTTTGCTAAAAGGAGGAGGGAATACGCAGTAATCAACGTAACTCAGAGTAAACTGAGTAATCGGCCGTTACTTGCCTAAACTGGGAGGATAATTCAATAAGATTCCAAGGTCGTCTGTTGTGCATGAAGTTCTTATATGATTAGTATTTCTTAATATAAAAATAAAAATTATTTCACAGGCTGGGACTCAGTTTTCTATATTGGTATTCCCCGCTGTTGTGTTTGCAATTTTCTTTTGCTTAGTATTGCCACACAGTGAGCAAGTGCTTGGAGTGGAAATTTGAGTCTCGTTTTGCTAGCTGCCAGGTGAAAATGTTTTTATTCTATGTGCTCTCAAACTGAATTTTTGACCGAAGGATGTATTACCTTTTAACTGCACAGCCTTGCCAGACACCTTGGCTTTTATATTACAGTTTTTGAGAGGGAGGAATACTTGCTGGGGTGACTGTGCCATCTGTTTTAAGAGCAAGCTGAAGCTATGAATGCTATTAATGCACTGAACGATTTCCATTTCTTTGTGGTCTTTACTTCAAGGATAAAAAAACCCCAAAACTCCCTCATCTTTGGTGTTTCATTGTCTTTCATAAGAGCATATCTTGTGAGTAGGTGTCAGTACAGCTATGCAGAAAAAAAAATTTAGAATCAAGAAAATGGAGATAGGATGGTGATAACTGTAGAAATAACAGTGTCAACAGCTGCTGGAGTAGAAAAAAGGGATGGTGAATTCCTATCCAAAGGAAGTCTGTTCTCAGCCTTGTTAGACTCTTGGTCCAAAAAAGTCTTTCCTTTTATTGAGGCTAATATATGCCCAAGCGTCCTCTCCAGTTCTACTGCTATTTAATGTGGGTTCTGATCTTACAGGGCCTCCTCGACCTCTATGCTGTTGGCCTCTAAGGTCTGCCAGAATACTTGAAGGGAAGCTGCAATGTACAACAGCATGTGTTTTTTTTGTTTGTTTGTTAGTTTGTTTAAAAAAAGTTTACCCATTTGCTTCATTTGGGTCACAGTAGAAAATTATTATTTAGAACTGTCAGTTATTTGATTCGTTATCCCAAAGCAAGCAAAAAATTGCTCTGCCCTGTAACTAAAGTGGGATTTCCATGTTGTGTGTGGGTTTTTTTGTTTTTTTTTTTATTGAGACCTGGCATAAATTTGCACAGCTTTTATGAGGTTAGCTGGCATATGCAGGCATAACAACATTATTGAATCTAGATGATGTTTCCACCTCAATTCTCAAGTACCATTTTTATTGAGTTTTGCAATATTTTTCTTTTTAAGAGGAAAGCATGTATCTATTAGTACCTCATTTGGGTTTTGTAACATTTTGATTTTTTAACTAAAGTAGCCCATTGATTTCATATCTTGTAACTACGTTGTGAAATAATCATTAAAAACTCAGTAAGCATTCATAAAGCAGGTATTGAAAAAGACTTATTGATTTTTTTTTCAAATGATCATATTTTTCCACTTCCAATTCTATAACATTCTATTCATATAACTTTTATATTTGTTGGGAGGAAAATACAACACTTAATCTGATTTATTTCAAAAGATAACTATGTGAGTGAAGAATGACATGTTCAGAGAATCAAATCAATTTGATGGAAAGCAATACCAAAGATGTTCTTTTTCCATGGGCAAGTAAGCTATATTCTGCTACATAGTTTTTTGAATGCAAATTACCAGGGATGAAAAATAGTGTTCTCTCTTCTTTATAAGACACAAAAAATCATTTCTCTGACACTAATCTTCTGGGGTGATCAGAAAAAGGATCACTTACAAAGAAAAACTGGAAAAGATAGGGATTTGTTTGTTTACTTCTTTCCTAAGACATCTTTAAGAATTACAGAAATCTTGTTGACAAAATGCAGTACATGAGTTGACTGTTATCTTATTAAAAAAAAAATCCTAGCAAAGTTAACTGGAAATTAAAAGAACTCTGCAATAGAGACAACTGGCCTGTTTTCTACAAATTTGAGACTACAAATTGGACTTTTTAATAGAGAATTAGTAATGTCTTGTATCTCTTAGGACATACACCCTCAGGATGATTTATGGCAATAATCCTCTTTGCAAGAAAATACAAGCAGAGTTGTTTCTTCTGGAAGTAAGATCCAGGAGCCAGGAGTCTCATAAGGATGCCCTTAAATGTAAAAGCGTCTTGATATTCTCTCTTCTTTCCAGCATACCCAGTCCTCATGGTACTTGCTATTTTGAAATTTGCTGGGTTTTGGCATGATTTGGTGCATGGTGTAAGTTGATGGTGAGTTGGGTTTTTTTTTCAGTGGGGTTTTTTGGGGCTGGGTTTGTTTTTTTTTTGGTGTTACTGTCATCATTGTTTGGGGTTTTTTGTGGGTTTTTTTTTTGTTTGTCTTTTTTTGTTTTGTTTTGTTTTTTAATCTTACTGATGTCCCCAGTCTCGGTCTTGCTGAAGGCACTGATAATAAGATTGAACACATTTCAGTATGTTCTGGAGGTGAATTCTGGGCCTACTGAAGTCAGAATTTTGCCATCAGTTTGTGATCCTATATTTTTCTTGAATATATCACTCCAAATGAAAGCATATTGGTCACATACTTTTTTTTTTTTTTTTTCCAAAAAGAGCATTGAGAATCCTGACAGTACATTATCAAATATGTGATACAGGACTCATTTAGATGTAGAAACATGGCAATTTTCATGTTACCAGGATATAAAATGCTAACGCAAACCAAAATTCCTCTTTTGTGTCATCTTTTCTTCTGTAATGTTCCGTAATGAAAAGAGATGTTTGTATTATATTCCATACTGTAGGGGGAAAAAAAAATAAATCTTTTTTGCCCTTCAGTCAATTCTTTTGATTTTAGGCCTGTTTCCTTTCTCCAAAACAAAAGTGATCATGGTGTGGCTTTATAGTGGAATCTGACTGCAACCTTAAATATGGACTGATTGTTGTCATCATGTAACTGATACTACCCTGAGGGGTGTCTTTCTCCTAATAAAAAGTTGCCACTGCCCAAAACAGCAATGTTTAGTATGTCTCTTTGTAGTAAATTATACATATATTCCCCATTTTAGTCACTTGGCAATTTTTTTGACTTACATCAGATTTCCACATCTTTCCAGTCTGCTGATTAGAGGTTGAGCTTTTCAAGCCTGGTGTTTATGTTGGCTACTGGTATAATATGGAGTCAGTAGCTTTGACCTTACACTAGGCTGAAGAGCTGCTATTTTACATAATAGTATGATGGCACGTTAAACCCTTGGGAGTTTGTTTTACCAAGAGATGTGATGGCTTCCTAGTGCTGAGACAGCTGCTGTCCTAATATTTACTTCACACTTATTTTAAAATTTTGTATATTGTCATGTATATATTTATGATTCTTGCTGAAGTTTAAATTGGAAACTTTGGAGATAAATGAAAAGTCTCTTTCCTAAAGCAGACTGTTATACATCTCTTTGTTTTCTTACGGTGTTTTGATGACAATTGTGAATTTTTGTGTAGTTTCATGGGTGATCTTTGCTCTCAATTGTTCAATATATGTCCTGCAACTGTAGGAAAAAAGAGGAAAAAAAGGCATTAATAATAAATACCCTGCAAAAGACAGTACCTAGTAGTATTAATATTCAGTGTAGTACAATAAACAAAGTTTAGTTAGGTTTTCAACTTTATTTAATTTCTTATTTTTTCAATTTTTTAATCATTGAATAATGGCAGATAATACAGGTATTTTGGACAAGAATTTTAGGTCAAAAATATGCTGCTTCTAATTGATGTAACTACTGTAGCAGGGTTCTAGGTGCACTTGTGTCTTTTGAATATGCGGTCTACAGCTCTGTGTCCAAGTAGCAAGCAGTGACAAGTGGTGTTTGTCAGGGGTCGGTACTGGGACCGGTGCTGTTTAGCATCTTTGTTTGTGACATGGATGTTGGGTCTGAGCGCACCCTCAGCAAGTTTGCTGATGACACCAAGCTGTGTGGAGTGGTCGACACGCAGGAGGGAAGGGATGCCATCCAGAGGGACCTGGACAGGCTTGAAAGGGAGGCCCGTGCAAACCTCACGAAGTTCAACAAGGCTGAGTGCAAGGTGCTGCACAAATACAGGCTGGGGGGAGAATGGATGCAGAGCAGCCCCGAGAAGAAGGACATGGGGGTATTGGTTGATGAGAAGCTCAATATGACCCAGCAATGTGCACTCACAGCCCAGAAAGCCAACCGTATCCTGGGCTACATCAAAAGAAGTGTGGCCAGCAGGTGAAGGGAGGTGATTCTGCCCCTCTACTCTGCTCTGATGAGACCCCACCTGGTCTGCTGTGTCCAGCTCTGGAGCCCCCCACATAAGGACATGGATGGACCTGTTGGAGTGGGTCCAGAGGAGGGCCACGAAGATGATCTGAGGGCTGAAGGACCTCTGCTATGAAGGCAGGCTGAGAGCGTCGGGGTCATTCAGCCTGGAGAAGGGAAGGCTCTGGGGAGACCTTATTGCGGCCTTTCAGTACCTAAAGGGGGCCTACAAGAAAGCTGGAGAGGAACCCTTTACAAGGGTCTGTAGCGATAGAATGAGGGGGAATGGCTTCAAACTGGAAGAGGGTAGATTTAGATTAGATATTAGGGTGAAATTTTTCACTCTGAGGGTGGTGAGACACTGGCACATGTTGCCCAGGGAAGTTGTGGATGCCCCATCCCTGGAGGTGTTTAAGGCCAGGCGGGACGGGGCTTTGAGCAACCTGGTCTAGTGGGAGGTGTCCCTGCCCATGGGGTGGGGTTTGGAACTAGATGATCTTCAAGGTCCCTTCCAACTTAAACCAATCTATGATTCTAGTATCTGTGCATTGCTATCATTAGTGTACAGTATTATCAGAGCCATGTTTTCATGGTCTAAACTGCACTCCGGCTACAAATTTTTGTTGCTGTAGCTATACTAGCATTTTCCAGTCATTATACTACAGAATGATCAGGGGTTTGTGTCAGTAAAAAGAATTAGCGAAAGGATATCAAAGGGAAAATTGTATATAGATTTTCCAAGTAAACAGATATACAAGGCATGCTATAAAAAGTATACTTAAATTTATGTGGTGAAGTTAGATACGGCAGGATATTCCAAACAGAGCATGAAAATGTTGAAAATTAGAAACTAATGAAATAAAGAGGACATTACAAGAAATAGTTCATTTTCCTATATTTAATGTATTATATTTAGAATTAATAACTTAATTCCAATTAACTTGCATTAGATTATCAAATTGTCTTGGATGTAATCATAATTAATTTTAGTGTTTAAGCACAAGAAAAGTGAGTATTGTGAAAATATACAAATGAAATATGAAAGCAGAAAATTATAATTTTACAAGAAAATGCAAATCTGAACTCATAATTACTTCTGCTACGTTATAGTCATTAAACTTGGGGCTTATTATACCAAAGATGAATGGCCATGTAAATAAAACAAAATATTTAGAGTCTGCAAGGGGTACTGTCAACAGACTTCTCTGCTTGGAAATAGACCTACTTATTTTGTCTTGCTTACAAGATTACATACTTGGGAGAAGAGTAGGAGAGGATAGCATTACATCCACAAATAGCCTACAAAATAAAAGATTGTGATGCAGAAGGATTGCATCTAAACTTTCAACAGCAACAAACGTCATCTTATATAAATAGCTGAAGGAAGGGAGTTGCATTTTAACTGTTCAACATGAAGTAGTTTCAGTTGTTGTCATTTGTCTCTGTGAAAACTGGTGAATATTTCAGCTTCCTTAAAACCTGAACATTTGTTGGTTCCTCAGAAAGCTCTGTGGGCTACTGACTGCTTTTGAAAAGCTGTCAGTCTGTCTTGCCTGAGGTTGCATAGCCAGTTTGTAAAGGGGCGAGAATTAAGTCTGCACCTCCTGAGTCTTGGTCCATTTTTTTGAGCACAAACCCACCCCTCACTTCCCATCAGTAATGTAGCACCATACAGTAATGGAAGTTGAATAGGAGTAGTATTTGCAGACAATTCTATATCTAATCTGCATATGAATGCACACAAGTTCAAAGACTGTATGAACGTGTGGTGCATGTGCTTGAGTAGCCCACAATGCCCCCTACACGCCAGCATGTCAGGATCATTTTGCCAGAATTGGTAGGCATGTGGCTTAAGGTGTCTGTGTGCATCTGCACCTGGAGTTTTGTCTTTCACATCGATTTACTATTGCTTATCTGAAAGCTTTGCAAAACGTGACTTGTTTATAATTGGAGTAGAGGTATCTTTTATGACTTAACACTGGCTGAGGAGTTTTGAAAAATTTGTGGAAGAGCAACAACACAGTTTTGATATGTGTACAGTCTCTTTCCAGGTGTCTATAAGCCTCTGCCAGGTATGTGTAAACTACCCAGCTGCACAACTTCAGGCTCTACAGATCACTCTTATTCTCCAGAAGATCTGCTGCAAGAAAGGAATGAAGTTTATGAGCAATTCCAGTTTTTCTTTCTTAGGGCCCATTTGCATGTAGCTTGTGCAGAGAGCTTTAGGTTTGAAGCTCCCAATGTCATATGTAAATGCAAAAAAGTATATAATTTTGAGGCATGAGATAGAATGCTTAGTTCCAAGTAATTAAAATTTGGCAAGGTGATAAATACTTGCAGAGTGGAGGGGTAGGGTTGGAAAGTGATTTATACTTGGATGCTACAGGAACACATACTGCTAATTCTGGAGTATAATAGATGAGTATGAAGATGAATAGATATATTTACTGAAAGCAGAGACAGGATTCATTAAGGTAATTCACCTAATGCCTAACTTTTAGTTTACAAATATTGCAGCTCATTTTAGGCAAACAGTAACTACAGTCAGTGTAAGGGTTGATAGCCTGCTTGGTTTTGTCCACCCAGCACAATTGCAATGTGCTATTGCAAAGTCCTTCCCATGTGTATGGATACGCTGTGCAATAGCATGGTTGCTACCACAGAAAACAGCCTATTTGCTGCACCCAGTCTACATCTGTACGTGGCATGGCATCATAATTTGACCACTCAGGGCTAATAAGAACCAAAAAGGGTTTCAAAACTTATGAAATAATGCAAGACAGTTTAATGTATAATGTTTCATTTCTTTTCCTCTCTCAGGAAAAGCAATCAATAGAGCACATGTGTTTTAGTGAAATACTTCTGGTAGATACTGGAGAAAAAAAAAAAAAAACAAACAGTGAATTTAATTGGGGGAGTGAGATAAAAAATACTGGTCCTGTTTTTCAATACATGACAAACTGCAACTGAAAGACGGAACAGTAGCTTTTGATCTATTCTCCAGAGCTCTCATCTTCTCTCAGGTTCTGCTTATGTTCCCTTGCTCTCTTCATAAGCTCCATTTTGCTTGAAATGTCTAACTACTGTATGACATACTTCAGTTACAAGTATGAAACAGATTTGCAATGCAAATAAGAGATGGAAGCTCTAATTTCATGGCAAGAAGAAAAAATAGATCATACCAATTAATGGTAGTGTATGCAGCATATGATCTGAGAAGGATTTTCAGTCCCTTTCTTAGCAATGTATTAAGTAATATATTAAAACTCTGCAGGGATTGGGACAGAGCCCCTAGTCTACATTGAAGCTGATGTGTAGCCTACCACAGCCCTGGAGCATTCCCTAATCTGAGCAAGTTTTAAGTTTCTTTTGTATCCAGTCTGTTTGTTTCTCTCGCATAGATTGTACTCACACCGATTCTCTTCAGCAGCCTGGATGCTTAAGTTTCAGTTCTCTTATCAGAGAAAAAATATTTTTGAACAGCTAACAGCTCTAGATACATTTTTTGGTAGAAAGTTCTAAAATCAGTTATTTGGCACTGTAGATATATCTAACAACTATAATCTGGATTGAAAATACAAGACTGCAAGAGATTTATTTAGGTCATTGTCAGACTTTGAAATGCCGTCAATATGAGAATGATGGAATGCCTTATGATTCCTTGAATATTAGAGTTGTCCTTTTGCTACATTGCATTAGGATCTGCTTTGCGAATTGAAGTGTAAGAATCTAGAATAATTTAGGTTGGAAAGGACCTCTGGAGATGATCCAGTTGACTCCCTTCTGAAAAAGGGGCTGACTTCCAGGTGAGACAGAACAGAGCCTCATACAATCGAGCTTGATACCTGCAAGGGCAGAGATTCGCAGCCTCTGGGCAGCCTGTTCTAGTACTTAATCCCTGTCACTGTGATTATTTTTTTTTTCTCATTTCTAGTTGTAATTTCTTTTGCTGCAACTTGTGACTCAGCCTTACACACATATATGCACACATACACCAACCTCGTCATCTTCAGGCTCAACAAATGCAGCTCCCTTAGCTGCACACAGTGGTCTATTTTCCTAACCATCTCGTTGCCTGTAACATCCCTCACCAGTTTCAACTCCAGCTAATATTTGGCTTTACTAAGTTCATCCCTGCATGCCTGGAAGATGTTTCTGTATTCCTCCTAAGTAGCATGTCCCCATGTCCACCTTCCATAAACTCCCTTTTCTATCTGAGTAGTGCCAGGCACTGTGCAGCCTAGCTGATTGCTCAGTCAGCTGTTAAAGCAAAAATTCCGGATTTATGCAGTCTAGCTGATTGCTGCACGGCCCGTGGCTTTAAGAGGAAAGTTGATGTTGCTGTCTAACTAAGAGACTTCTACTACCAGAGCAGCTGGCCTAGCTATCTTTCCCATTCAAGTTAGGTTTAGTTAAAGATTCAAGGTGTGAATGCAGCTTAAGGGAAACAATAGAATTACAGGGGACTAATTTATTCTCCAGGGTCTGAAGAGTTAGCCTTGTTGGTGTGCCCATACAGGAAAATGCTCTATGTTGCTGCTTACTACAGAGCTATTCTCTTGGTTGTAGGGGGCTGTGGTTAGCATTAGGAACTGGGATTCTAAAGTTTCTGGAGCACAGGTTGTTGCTAGATTTCTCAGTTTCTTTAGTTATGGGGAGGAATCGGATCTAAATGTAATTTTAAGCCTTATGTGTTGTTTCACTTTAAGAACGGGATATCGTTGCTCTGTTTCATCTTGGAATTGGAGGTACAGAAGGACAGGAATGTGAAACTTCTGGAATTCATATAATTTCTGGATTATGACGCATATAGTTTACATATATATGGGAAACTTATTTCTGGCTCAAGGTTTTTTGTAGCCTTTTACCGTAAGATTTGATCTAGGTATGGGCATTCTTTTGGTTAAGTTTGAAAATCTGCAGTGGGGGGTTCCATAGTATTGATTTATGTGGCATGATCTGCAGTTAGGAAGACTTTTGTTGATGGCATGATTAACAGGGTACACTGTTTAACAACATGGTACCTGAAACTTATCTGTGCCAGGTACGTTCTTTACATTTTAATTATTTTTTTTTTAATAAACTATGACTCTTTCCAGTAGTCTTGGTGTAGAAGAGCTGTTTGCTGTAATGTAGGACAGCCATATGTTGAAGTGTTAATCCAACAAGTTCTGAAAGTATAAGAATATATTTGTATACACAGAAAAGGCAAGTAGAAGCTTTTCTGTAGTAGTAATAGCAACTCTCTTTCAACAGCAGTTCTTCATAATACGACATTTAATATTAAACACAGCATCTAAAGCATATTTCTAAAGATGTTGTGTAACTAAAAGTTTTAAATTAAGTTTTAAACAGATGCATCACCGCACTTCCCCAGTAGCTGTCTCGAAGAGCTGAGCAATGAGACTGTTGAGACAAAAGACTCAAAATCATTGGAAGCTTTGTAACGACTTTTATGATGTCATTTTCTTATTCTTCAGAAAAAGAATAAATTAGTTTTTGAGCATGTCTTCGCTTTCCTGCAAAAGATTCTCAGGAGTTATGAGTTCCTCAGCCCCGGGCAAGAGCAGGCCCCAGCTGCCTAACAGGCAGTGAGTGATATGTCTGTTAAGACAACTGAACAAAACTCAGAGGTTTGTCCAAACAGAATTAAAAAAAACCAAAACAAAACAAAACAAAAGTGTGCAAAGAAAAAGGATGGAATTTCCAAAGACCTTAGGGTCAGCAAAGATTTACTCAACTCTCCATGTCCCTTTCTGTTCCTTCTCTGTTGCTGGTATTTATTCTCTTGCCTCTCCTTAAGTCTGCTTCAAACTACCAATTAGCCTCATTAGCATGCCCTCTGGGGATTCTTTCTGCACAGTTATATTTCCATGTGAGCTGTTAGCTGTGAGAATGTGAGGTTTCTTTAAGGAGGCTTTTTAGCCTCTGGACTGTCAAGTGTCAAGTGAGTTGCGTGTCTGACACTGGAACTAATGGCCTGTAGAGTTCAAACATCTCGATTATTGTACTCGTGGGCTAGGTGGCCCACAGCAGTTTATAGGTTTTTCTTGCTTTAAATTAGAATCAGACCTGCAGATGAATTAACTTCTTCTTGTCTCCCATTTTTACTTTTGACGAAGCTGGGTATTTCTGTTTGCTCAGCCTTTGCTATGTTTATGGAGCTACTGCCTTCTTCATACATCTACTATTCATCAAAAGTAATTAGGAAACTCTCCCAAAATAAACTAGAAAAATTAAATAGAACTGGATCATAGAAAATAAGAGAATGGCACAACTTTTTGAACAGAAACTTCTACAAGGATATACAATTTTACCAACAAAACCAAGACTACAGGCACCTGGCCAACAGCCAGGCTGTTCACCATTCAGAAAAGTTCCACATATACTGATCTCCATGAGGATCCATCCTCAAGAAACCATCAGACAAGTCACCAACTGCAGTCTCTGACTTTAACTTTAATAAAATAATAACGTACACTAGTCAGTTGTGGATGATGAACTGTAATGAATATTCCTCTCAGAAATGCCTCCTTCAGATTGCTGTGATTCAGAAAGTGTAAAGTCAACCTTGGCCAGTTTTAAAAAGCATTTTGAACTTTGACCCTGAGAATTTTAGGTGTAACTTACCAGAGGAACTAATCATTTCTGGTTTGGAACATAGCAAAGGAAAAAGTAATTACATGAACTAATTTGTAAAGCTTTGTTAACATGTTTTGCATTTTCACTAGGAATTATTGCCCACTAAAAGGGAGAGAGAGTGGCGGGTAACATTCATCTAAATTTTATTTTATTTTTTCCTATTGTATATTTTTGCATAAGTAATATTTTCTTCATTCTAAATCCTGAAGGGAAATCAAATCTAGTCAATTCCTGTAGTTTTGCAAGGTGTTTTTCAATTTGTTGCTGTAGTATTACTGAAAAGAGGGAAAATGTGGAAACAAGGATATACATCAAATCTTAAGGATATGTGTGGAACCAAGGGTTGCATTTGAAGGAACAGATAATTTGAAGCATGACCTAAAAATGTCACTAAGCTATATCTCTTACTATTGCAGTAGCACTTACATGCTTCTGAAATGGGAGATACTAGGGAGAGAGAGATAAGTGACTCAACAAATCACATTCATTAGAGCATTCTGTTAATAAGATTAGATAGGAGGGAAGTCTTGTCTACTCATGAATATAGGATTATTGCTGAAAATCCATTGAAGTCAGGAATGTTTAAGGCTTCCTAAGTCAGAATTTAGAAGCCATATCCCAACTTACAGTTTATGAGGCTTTGAGGAACGGCAACTATTAAAAGCAAACCCATTCTCAAAATGAAAAAGCATTCACCAAAACAGCATGTGGATACTTAATGTTCAAATCAATTTTATAAGCTTTAAAACTAGGCACAGGTTTGGGGTTTGAGTTTTGTTTCTTTTTTTGTTTGTTTGTTTGTTTTTTTTCTTCTGAAAAAATGTTTAAATGACATTGTGAGTGGTCTTGCTTTGGTATGTAGTCAAGTGAATCCTCCTCACTCCTTTAGTGATGTATTTCAGGGGCTTACTGTCTTCCCCATCTTGCCTTTGGGTAACCAGAAGGGACGGAGGTGGGAAAGATGGACCTCTTCACATGTTTGTTTTTTTTCAAAATTGCAGAGTGCTCTGTTCATTTTGTACGAGCTGTAGCTTTTTACTTGTATTTGTGTTTGCTGTTAGAATGGAAGGAAAAATGTACAAGGAAATGTACAAGGAAATGCACAAGGAAAAATGGGGTTCAATGTTTTGTATTGATTTCTACACTCAGAGGTACTAACTGAAATTGTGCTGTGCATTTCCAAGACGTTACTGTAATTTATCATAGTTCATTAGATCATAAATTCTTTGAAACGAAGGGCTATCTTTTTGATGTTTGTACAGCCTCTAGAATAATGAGACAGAGGCTTTAGGTGCTACGCTGATGCAAATAGTCACAGATCAAAGTTCATAATAAGTAAGCAACAGAAGACCTTGGCCTTGACTCTCATGAGCTTTCTTCTCAGCTGGAATAATTAAATGATAATGCAGACAAGAAATGGGTAAATTATCATCCTCAGTTTAAAGATAGGGAACTGAAGTCATACTGGAGGTTTTCTGCAAATCTGCCCCAAATCTCTGTTCTCAAATCAGATCCCAAATTTTGAATTCTACTTCAGTGCCTTGAGCTCAAGATTACGTGTGTTCTCAGTACTTGCTCTCTCAGCAAAAATGATTATTTTGCTATTTAGAGAAGACTCTAAACCCTTATATGAAGGATTTTAAAATACACTGTTTTCTTACTTTATGTTCACCTAATGATGCGAGTATCACTGTAATGATCTAGACTAGATTAATTTTACTACTTTAGCACCAGAATATAGGTCTTTTATTGAAAACCATAATATTTTTTTATGAAGTAAGAAGTGGCAGCCAACTTTAGTGTTGGATTAATTGCCATTGTAAAATAATTTATAAATTACTTTCCCAACTCAGTTATGTTCTCTTAGTTCATCTGAGATGTTCATCTCATCTGCTGATGGATCTTAAGGTCATGATAATAGTGGTTTCAGTGGTTTCATTTCGTATCTGATGTTGTCAGGTTGAAGTAGTCACTATTAAACATTTTTGCAGTTTGCTAAATTAATCTTTCTAATAAAAAATCCAGTTCCCTGATTTGTATTGTTTAGAGGGAAAAATATTTCCTATGTTTAGGTAGTGCTCTGCAAATTTGCTTTAAATATCTATAGCACAGTAGCTTAAAGAGGCAGTTCTTTCTGTTCCAAGTATTTTAAAATAAATTACTCTTATCCTAGCTAGCTTTTGGAAAAACTCTGTTACCAATATTCTTGAAGTGCCTAAAGGCCGATTGTTGAAATTATGGTGATCACACATGTTTTATAGCTAACTTCCATGTGAAGAAAAGACATAATTTCTTTAAAAAGCCGAGATTAACAAGAGAGAATATAAACAGGTTCATAAAACAATAATCATCACAGAGAAGACAGCCCCAGTTAAATGTAGGAAAAGTGAAAGATCCAGTACAGCTAAACCAGTGTAAGAAGTGCTTTTCTTGTTAAGGCTCATTGCCTAGGTAGTACTTGCTTCCAGAATCTGCAGTGGAATTGAAGAAGAGGGATTCAGAGTAGGATTTTACTTTTATGCAGGCAGGACATTCGCGCATAATAAGGCTGAGGTATGTTAAGGTTAATTTCCCGGTCTTTGAAAGAAAGATTTCCAATATGTTTGTCTTGTTCCATAAAGATCTTAAATGTGATTCCTGAAGATTCTTTAACAGGTTATCTTGGTCACAAACCTGTAGTAGATGAAAATGGTAACTGCTGTGTTTAAGTGCCACCCATTCAGTCTTAAGCTTCCGTATGTTCTGGTACAGTCCAGCCTCTGTTCTTTATTTGCTCTTTCAGCTTGCCTCCTAGGTGTGCTTTCTTTATGCTATTTACCCTTTTCAATTAAAATAATCAAAGCACCCAGAACCCGTGCTGGTTTCCCTGTCCTTTTTCTTTTCCCACAAGATACCCACTTTATTTAAAGATATTTTCTCAGAACTTCAAACATGATGCAGTTTGGGGTCACAGTTACTACTCTGCTTTCTCCCCTGTGTTTTTCCTCTCTGCTGCATGGAGCTTCTCTCTCTAACTTCCACAGATAGACAGCTAATCTGGTTTTCACTTGGCTACCCCAGTCAAATACTCTGAAAAGTTCTGAGGGTATTCTGAGAATTCAGTAACTCAGAAAGACACCTATAGGCGTCATTTGTATAAAATTAACAACACATTTAAAGTAGGAGATGGAGCCTAGGAAGTAGCTTTTAGGAGCAAAGAAAAAAAAATACATTTTTAGTTAAAAACCACAGACATTTTCTTGGACACTTATGTCAAAATACTGCTATTAATTTATGTGAATGTGGCATTTATTTTAGCACATTCTTGTAGGTTATCCATGTGATTGTGGATTACACTTTACATACCGATTCAGCATGTTTTCCAGCTGCAGTTGGTTTACTAAGAAAATGTTAGGCTCATTCTTTTTTTACAAATGTAGTGGTTCTCAGTGTAGAAACTCTGCAGTTTAGGAAACAAAAAACCAAAAAAAACCAGCAAAGGTAGTTTACATTTCATGTTCCTGTCCTTTAATACACCTCGGTACGTATGTCTGTCCTGTGGTATCTGTTATCTCCCCCATAGAACATATGTATGAATTATTTGCTACACACTAAAGTAGCTATGATACTAGAATTTAAAGAGCAGATGGTCTTCTATGGTAATGATAGTTTAAAAGAAAATGCTCAGATTATGTTTCAGTGGCATGGAAAAATTACCAAAAGGGGTATTAAATTTCCAGGCTACTAAAGCTAAAGCACTAGCTCCACACATTCATGATTCTTTCTCCAGAGTAACTATTATCTGGTGCACTGTTTGTCCTCGCAGCCAAGTGGTTCTGTGAATCAAGAATTAAAACAGGAGTAATTTATTCTAATCTATGGTGCAGTAAGGCTCAGAGTATTAGACGTCCTGATTCAGGAGAGATGCGATGTCCTTAAAATAGAGGATTTCATATTAAACTAGAAAAGTGCTTTAATAAACTGAGAGTAATGGACAATAGTTATTTGTTCTTATTGTTAAGGCTACTTGTGTTTGCATAAAAATTTTATTCCTAACTGTGACAACTTCTGATTTTTGTCCCACTGGGAATTCCTGTTTCTGTGTATAAAATGTCATTGCATGTTGCCATGGCAAAAGAGTGTGATACTACAAGTTCAGCATTATCATGTTAGTCAAGGACAAAAGAGGTAGAAATTAGTTTAGAGCAAAATAAACTTTATTCACAAAATAGACAATGTCGTTGGAATTGTATCTCTGCTTTTATAAGATATTGTTAATAATTTCTAGTACAAAAGAGTAACTTCAATATTTTTCCATTTGTCTTTATTAATATATATACTATATATATATAAATCCATCACCGTTTCTTCCAAAACTTGTAGAGTTTTATTTACACTGAACAGAGGAAGGTTGTAATGATTTTGTGTCCAGCTTCGACCTGAAAAAGTTACTGCAAGTTGAATGCTCGGAATTGCACAATCCCACCTTGAAACGGCACATGGAAACTCCTGGCTGTTCTTGTGCATGTTGTTATGAAAGAAAGAATCTGAAGCCTGTGCTCAGATTTATGCCTAACGATGAAGTCATCTGGGAAATATGTCTTCGAAGGAACAGCCACTTTCTGAATGATGTCATGGCGTGTTTACTCATGTGGCTCAGAGGTGCACCCCTACTTCAGCAGCCTCACTCCATTAAAGATGTTCTGAGTTAATCAAAATGCTCCAAATTCTAGAAGGGTTCATCTTATTGGTAAAGCAGAATGTTTTTGCCAGTGTTATGAACTAAGATTTGTTTTGTTATCGAATACTTGACAACATAGCCTGTTTCTTCATACGGGTTTTGTCATCTCAGTTCAGTTTTCATTGTTCTTGGCAAGGTTTTGTTTGGTAGCCTGAATATTTGCAACAGGGAAAAAAAAAAAAAGTCAGCAGGACAGATGGAGCTTGAGAACACTGAGTTCAAGCTTTAACTTGCTATAATTTGTGAAAAAAGCTAGATAGCCTGCAGAATGCTAATACAGAGCAGACCAGTACATGCTACGATTAAAGGAACAGTGGCAGTATGAAAACCAGTGGGTTGATACAGCAGGACGAAACAGAGCCAAAAACTAGGACAGCAGTTTTGCATGTCTTATGCAGGGTGTTACAGTGGTAACTTCTAAGAAAGTTGTGAGAATGCCAACACTTGGGATCTTGATCTTGCTGTTCCTTTAATTGTAGCATTGTACTAGATTGGGGTGGTGGGTTTTTTTTTGGGGGGGTGAGGGGGGTGTCTGTCCTTTAGCTTTATGGGAATGTTAAAGGAAATTAACTGTAACCTGAATTTGGGTAGACTAATGGCTTTATACAAGTAGTAACAATGAAAACATTTTTTCCCACTTCAATACAGTGAAGTTCCCTCCAGACTTGCCAGTGTTGCTAGCTAGCATCTGTGGAGATTAAGTGGGAATTAAAGCAAAGCTGGTCTCTGTTTTATAGTTTCTAACAGTTCATTTGACATCTTTGCAAATGAGTCTGTAGATGTAGAGCTGTTTGTACTACTTCAGTACATTTGAGTGGAATACAGGAATTGTTGAAGTAGTGTCTTATGATTAATATAAATTAAATCACTGTATTGGCATCTGGTTTATGAAAAAAAAATGCCAACAAGATGTCAACTTTCTCACATAAGATATTTGAAAATATCTAGGACTTGGTGAAAAATAGTATTTTGATAAATCTGAGGGCTTAGTTTCACTACTGTTTACACAAAGAAACGATGCTTGTGTTGAATCCAATTCCTGTCTAATTATGGGCTTGCAAAGCTAAAAAATCTGTCTACTCTGTTACTATGCATTTCTAAAGTTGAAAAGTTGATGTTTAAAATAGTGATTATGAATTATTTTTAGGTGGACTCTCTTCACTTTAATTAGAGTAAATATTTGTTTTACTGGGAACAATCCAGTTAGGAATACAAGTCTTCTGAATTGAGGCATTCAAGCAGTATGATGTGTCTTCAGTGAATGAGTATCAGAGGCTTAATGTTTGGAATATACCTTTCTAAAGCAAGTTCCAGGTTTGATAATTAATTCTGTTTTCCCTGTCTGGATACAGAATGGTTCTTGTGAATATGCAGGTACACTTCCCTGTGCACCTGCATTATCAGAAGTATAATCTGTCTGAATAAATGCCTTGACTGAGTGTTGGTTCAATAATGATAACTCTTACAGAAGTCAAGAGATACTGTATTTTAAGTTTTAACAGTGAGTTTAGAGTTGCAGTTCTTAGAGGTCAGGCTGAATAAGATCTAAACTAATAGGAGAGTAACGACAGAGGATTGCAGGAGCTGGCAAGGATGTTCCTCAGCGTCTGTAGTTGGATGGCTCAGTCATTTTCTAGGCAAGTCAGAAGCAACTCAGACCATGAACATGGTCAAGTTAGATCACATTAGTCAACAGCATGCTCATTTGATGAGTTATCTCTTGGTAGTTATCCTAAAATTTCCAGGCAGTAACAATGATACACTACAGGAGGCTCTGAAGAGTTGATGAATAGCAGTGGAAAAACAGAAGATAGTAATTTGATGCCACTGTTTAATGTTAGATGAATCTCTGTGTTACGTGTTAATAGTTTATGTATTGAAGCAAAGGAGCTATAATAACCTGATGATGGTGCCTTTGGATTACCCACAGACATCTCCTGTTGCTGACAGATGCTTCTGACAAAAAAAAAAAAAAAAAAAAACCTGTTCCCAGGTGTAAACGCCAAAACTGGAGACACGGAGTGTGTCTGAATTGAAACCCAGAGGATGAGGTTTGGAAGCGTGTTGTTCTTTAATTTACTCCTTCATTTTATCCAATCTCTGAGCACAGGATTCTTGCATGTGAAGGGTAATGGACAGTGCAGCACTCCTGAAGAAAGAATGCTGTCAAAACAATGTGTGTGTCCCAATCACAATCAGAGAACATAGGATAATAAATTATTTTTCTCCAGTGATAAATTTGTTCTCACTACCATCTTGTTCTGCCCTTGTTTCTTTAATGCCAAATATTATCTCTGATTTCTTGTTTGTTTTTCAGCTATGGGGAGTGCACCTGGTCTTAAAAGAAAAAGAGGCCTTCAGTATGACATACTACTAATATTAGCATCACTGTCATTTGTGCACTGTTAAAATCTTCCTCTTTAAGCCCTTTTCCTATACATCAGAAGCTTATAAAAAAAATTCTAAAATTTACTTGAGCTTGCTGTTGTTTTGCTCCAAGCTGGTTTCCCTAAGGGATATTTGTATTGCCTTCCTGCTGTTGCCTCCGTGCCTCTGCTGGGTAGAGCTCACTTAGACCAGAAGTGAGCTGTTAGCTCCAGCTAACAAGTCTGCAGAGCAGAGCCAAAACCCACTTTTTCTTCACCCAGTTGTTTGAGGTGGAAGTAAGTCTGCATGTAGCTGTGTTTATTCTCAGCTTGTGGCTAAAATCTGGGTAGCTGTAAGGTGGCTGATAATGATGTATGCAATGGGAGAACAGTGTACGCACCACCACCACACCAGCTCCATTATGATCTTCAGATTCAGCCTGACAGCTCTTCAGGGCATGGTACAGTTTGAGATGTGCTTCTGAAGTGCTGTGTAGATTGATGGACTGAAGAAATACTGAATGTTTTTTCTTGTACAACTGCTATTTTCTATAGTGACAGTCTTGACAAGATAAGCTTTTTACCTTTTTGCTTTCTTTCAGTATTCTAGCCTGCTCTTATCTTCCTTGTGAAGGTACTAGCCATATCTCCTAATGTTATTTTACCATTAGGATTAGACGTTTTTATGCAGAGAACAGCTTTGGTAGCTGTATTGTAATCTGATTTAACATTTAATTTTAAGTGTATCCTTCTTGATAGCCACCTTAGCGTATGACCCCGCTGGTCTCTCTGGAGAAGGTCTAAGTTCAATCATTTACCAAGTGTGTCCTAAATTCTTCTGAAATTCTTATTACAAACAAACTGGTTATGTTAATATAAATGTATTCCTATTGTATTTTCCCATTTCTGTGCCCTTTTGTTTTTTTCCCATCTGGCTGTGGATTTATATGCAGTGGGACTTGAGGAAGAATATGACCTGGTGTAATTATTCTCATTCTTTTGCCTTTAAAATTGCACCAAGCTAGATTTAGCTTACTTGGACCACATGTCAAGTTTCTTCCCAGTCAGCTATGTAATTTTTCTTCTCATCAAGTCTAAACATGGGTTAGAAGACAGGTGTAGGCAGGATTAGGACTGCCATATGTCCTTAGTTTCTCAGAATACCGGAATATTTCTAGATATTCCTGCTTCCAAACATTCGGGTTCCTGGCAAGAACCACATCCAGAGCCTGGTGAGGTGTACAGCTTCAAGAAAATGTCTGTTGTCTGTGTCTGTCAACCGTTCAAAAGCATATTAAGCTTTAGTTATCAAATTATGTTCTTTATTATGTAGTCATTGCACCAAACTTAAAGACTGAGATGATTGCTTACACATTCGATATTAAAGAGTTTTTAGCTACTACACTTCTTGAGAATAAAATACAAATTAAACTAGTGTAGCTTGCTGATAGATTGCTTAAAATTATGCACAGTTTGTTTTTGTATCCCTGGATTTGGAAGATTCTTTTGTTAACGGTTAAATATTTTCACCTCTGTGTTTTCTCACATGCATTTGGCTTAATACTACTGATGGATGAAATATGTGGTAAAATTTGATTTCCATTAGAAGACCCTTCTTTTTTTCTTTATATTTTTAATCATGCACTCCTTCCCTTTTTGCAAGTAGCACTTGAACAATTCCTCAGAAAAATGTGTAGATTTTTTTTCCCCTGTGTCAGAGTCACCATTTGTGCGGAACATTACATGTCAGACAAGCAGGGGATATTCAGAGAATGTGCTGATGTCTGTGGCACTTTTCTCTATCATAATCTCATGTTTGATTTCTGCTTTCATTTAAGCAGCAGTCACGCCTGGGAGAGGCAGTTGTTTTTAAAGTGTCACTGAAGAATTGCTCCCCAAAAGGGAAAACCCCAAACTGTTATGTACTCTGGCAAAAACATGTATTGGTAGAGAGCTAAGGAAGTTGTTACAGGTGGGGAACTGGACCGTAGGGTGGAGAAAGAGAAGGAAGCCAAAATAGAAAGAGGTGTGTCTATATTGTACTTCAGCTGTTTAATTGATGGAGAAGACTCATGTATGCAAGACTGAATAAAACCTGTTCATGTCCTAGGAAGTGATTAACAGCTTAGACATTTTTTTCATCTGTTTTCTGCATAGCTTCAAAACTGATCCTGCTTCTCTTTCATTCTCATTTTATATTATATACTGTCACTATGATGTTATCAGAATGTGGATACATTTGTCATCCTTTCATCAGTAAATCAGCATCCCTTTAACTTCTGCTGTAGAAGGAGATAATTTGTCAAATTTTGGCAGCAGGTATCCATTAATTTTGCATTGCTTTTTCCTTTCTTTATTGTATGAGTTTGGTAAGTACTTTTTCATATGATTGCATTTAAATCTGCATAAAAGCGAACTTTTGATATGCAAGGATTTCAGACTAATAAAGAAATGTGCCACTGTGAAAGATGATTTTTTTAAAGATTGAAATGTGATGACAAAAGAAAACAGATGTTGTTTTCTTATTAAAATATCCTACACTGCTCTCTACTGGAAGAGTGGAAGTCTACATTAAATATTTGAAAGTGCACCTAAAACTATTTCTTAGTCAAGTTTTAGGTTTAATGTTTTTCTTGACCCTGGTAAAACTGACTTTTCTAAAGGATGGATAGGGTTTTTTGTATTCCCCCTATGTTTTGAAGAAAAGCACCTAGATATACTTTGCATGTTAAAAAAGTAGAATGTTGAGGGTCAAAATGTAAGCTGTCGGGGGGAAGAATTACTGGAGTATGTTGTTAATGACAAGGAAAAAAATGAACTGTTAACCTTCACAATTCACGTAACCTTAGTAATAGCTATTGGGCATGTGGTACCTGCAATAGACTGGTCAGAACTGTAAAGAGTTCAGAATGCCTGAAGTTGCCCTATATTTGAATCGACTTAATTGAACCAGCAAAATAAAAGTAAAAAAGACTTACCTTTCTTTTAAAATTATTAAAACTATTAAAAAATAGTTTCTCCAGCCGAAGTACAGCTATGAAAGCATTTTTAATAATTTCACTATGGAATTGGACCAAAACATGTCTTGCTCAAGTTAAATGCATAGGAAAATCCTCATTTTGACTACATTCTGAAGGAAAAGAGATTCCCCACAAAGGGTCTGTTTACTAGTTTGTTGTGTAAGACAGCCCTCCTGGCCATTACGGGGCTGAGTTATTCTCCCAGTTGCTGTCAGTGATAAAACTTCTGTTGATGCTAATATGATGAAATATTGTCTGTTAATTCTCTGCAGCTGCACTATCTTGGAAATCTTTGCATGTGGAGCGAGCACATCTGGTTTCTGCTAATATTAGATTATAAACAGTTTGATCTGAGGTGTTTGTCTTGTATATGGCTGGTCAACAGCTCACTTTCTTGATGGCAAACGAAGAACAAGCCTTAATATACTTTAAAGGAACAATTGAACTGTTTTGACTGATAAGATCCGTTGACCTCATAACAGCTGCAAGTGAGATCAGAATAAGTAATATATTAGAAGAATAACCTGTCATCAGTTTTGTAGGGAATATGTTTGGCAGAATGTCAGACTGCAATGAAAAATGTGTAGTAATTTATATGGGAAAATATTGCCTTAGCTTGTTTTGTGTTATACAAAAGATTAGATGTCATTCTTTTCAAAATTCTTAAAGTCAGACTCAGTATGATTGTGGTGAACTTCTCATTAACACTAAACAATACATAAATATTTAAAAAGATGAGTCTAGTGGCATACCTAACTTATTAAGCATTTTTGTTTGAATTGGCTTATTATGCATGAAGTACACGTATTTCAATAACCTTTTTACTAGATGCAAACGGTAAATATATGTAACAATCATGTAAAGATTTTTCATCAGTATTACGTATTTGATGTTAATGAACACTTAAGAATTTAATGTATTTATTAATTTACATATAGGATTAATACTGAATGATCTGAAGGGGAACTGCTACATTATTTTCTGTTTCTCTCTTCTGCAATGAAATGTAGGAGCTGTATTAGTGTGACTCTCAGGAACAGTTATATTTCATGTTGCTGTTGGTTTTCGTCAGCTGGGTCTGCAAAAGGGCCATAGCTGTGGAAGGGAACCTGAAGTGATCAAAGCAATTGCGGACTTTTACAGTTCCCATCTAGAATTCTGCATCAGTATTGCTTTCTGAAGGAGCCTGATCTTGCAAAGGGAAGTTTGATACTTACCAATTTTGCTTTGAAATTTTTTTGCACTCTTCCACAATGAATATTTATACTATTCATGCCAGAGCTGTACTGAATTCCAGATACAACAAATATTTGTTCTCTGTGTTTGAGGGAGATTTGGTGAGAAAAATCTGCTGGAAAGACCATAATGAAATGGCTGTCCCCCCATTTCATGAGGGTGGTGAATTAGTTGTTAGTTATTTACTTAGAAGTCCTGGACGTGGCGGTGCATCCATTCTGTGTTAGGGATTATACAAACACAGAGGCCTTTGTCACATTGAGATTGTCATCTAAAGTCTCACTTTTGCAAATACATAAGTGTTTGTGTAGCTTAACTATTAAGACTAATACCATAGTAATTGGTACCTAATATTAAACAAAGTGCAATGATAGGGCATATCACAAAAAAGGTACAGAGCAGATGGGAAAGCAAGCAATAAAAAGCCTCCAGTTAATATGTTAGGTATATGTTAAAACTATATTGCACATTCTTTTGGTGTAATTAGAAAATAAATTTTCTTGATTTTAAATTCTTTTAATATTTTGCCCAAAATAGCTCCGTCTAATTAATACAAATATTCAGAATATTTGCTCTTAATTGCTGTTTTTCTCTTTATTACTGTCTTACCAAAAATAAGTAAATAAAATGAGAAAGCTTCTGAAGCTGAGGCATGAAATGTGTAAGCAGTTATGACTAAAATTTGAACTTACCTGAATAAAAAGAAATAGGACGCCAGTTAAGAGATAAAAATGTATATCAGATACAAACATTGCAACCCGTGGCATGGTCTCATCATCTCTGATATTAGCACGCTACAAATGTCCTTTGTATTTATGGATTAAATCTTATGATATTTTACGGAACAGTTTATTAAGCATAAGCTCTAATTCCACGTCCAGTTGAAAACTGCTGAGAGCAATAAAACTTGCAGTAGTGCTGCTTAATGTCAAAACTGATACTCATCTGGAAGACAGTGCATTGCAAATGACTGGTAGAATTCTGGTTAGTTAAGTTATGTTCCATAAATATTGATATAATGTTCATGACGTCTCCATATACTTCGAGTCTTGGTTGTTTATTTCTTTTGTAACTTGTTGAGCAAACCCAATTAGTATGTGTTTCTTCAGGATCTGACAGTCATTTACACCTGTGCATTCAGCAGTTTATCTTTCTATTTAGAGGCCTATTTCTCCCTCCTCTCCATGATCAGAAATGGTAATTTCTGATTTGAGGAACATTACTACGGACTTACAAATTCAGTGACATTCAACAGATGCTCCATCTGTGGCAGAAGCTTAATTTGGTGCTTATGCTTTCTAAGGCAGTACTGTGAATAAACATGAGGTACAAGTCCCTGGGAAAACAGTAATTGTGGAAATTATTGTTCATTAAAAGATTGGTCTGCTGGTGGTATTTATTGAATACAGCAAAGATACCTTCATCTTTCCTGGACTTCAAATCAGAGGGAGATAGCTGATAGGGAAGGGGAAATGACTGTATTGGTTTTGAGCTATCTTTTGCTATCTTAGATCTCAGTCATCTGGTGGAAGTAAGCAAATAAGAAACACAGGGCAGCCCTGTGCCATTCTGGAGAAGCGGCTGCAGGCAAGGCAGTGTACCTGGGGCATCTAGAAGTGTATTTGACACAATTCTACCCAAGGTCCAGCCCTAAATGTGTATCAACAAGTACCGGGTTGCTTACATTGATAATGCCTCTGGAGCTGCAAGTTTCAAAACTATGCACATATTAGGAAGCACATGTGGATGAAGTACGCGTGGCTGTCTTCCACTTCACCGTGGGCAGCAGTGACCTCTATTCTTTGTTCATTGAGCCTTATCCCCACTTGCAGCTGTTATTTCCTGTGTTTATGTGGGATTCCTGTACTGTATATAAAGTACCCTGGCCTGCTCACAAACTTTACAGCAACTATAATTCTACCTATTGTGTTGTGCCAAGTGTGTGGTGTATAAATATGCTTGTGTACAGATACCTGGTAATGTTGGCATTCCTCTTAGATTCTCTTCTGACCTTATCTACTTTCTTTCTTATCCGTCTTAGCTTGTGGTTACCTTATTTTATTTTTTTTTTCATTTTTACTCACATGCATTTGCTCACATACATTCACTCACCTTTCCCTTTCTGTCATATGTAGTATCCATACTGTCCAAGAATCAGTCTTTTTCTTTGGGCATTTTCTTCAACTGTCACTTTTCCAGGGAAGGACATACCCGCTATTTAAAGTCATCAGAGATGTTGCATGAAAGACATCAAATCAATAATAGAGGTTTCTGCTTTGTTATTACAAAACCTTGGTCTCCTAGCTGGAGAATTGTTATAGTAGAGAATACTGACAGCAGATGTGTGTGGTGTTTTGATTTACACACTTTTGTATTCAAGATGGCACATCATATTTCAGAGTCAGCAGCAGATTTCTAATGAGATTTAATTATTGGTAGAGCTGCAAAGTTTCTTTGCAGGAGTACAGCTTGAGCACATTGACTACAGAAAGCACATTTTGAAGTTTTAATAAAATTTAAAACTTCAGAGTTACTATGTTGAAAGTATCTGTATCTTGGCAAATTTAAATTAGCATTTTGAAACTGCTAAGACTTAAAAATTGTACATACCTCTGTCACGTTACACAGAAAATTGTGTACTTTAGAGGAAAAAAGGTTTTTCTTCTTTCTTGATAGCATTATTTTGGCATATACAGCTACATGGTGTGAGTTAAATCAACTGTGCCTGACTGAAAAACAGGCAATTCAAAATTAATTGAATTATTACACAGGTGCGGTTCAGGTGGGATTATCCTACCTTTCATAACGGTATACTAGAAGGCAAGCAAAACTGTACAGAAGAATGTAAGGGCATTTCAGTGTACAAATAAAGAAATGGTAAGGTTCCTTTGAAGTATCATGCTTTGTATATTGAGGTGCATCTTTGGTTTTCATTAGAAATGCATTGAATATGAGCCTTTTTTTTATGTAAGTTGGAACCTAGTTCCTTTAAATCTATAAAATTACTGTACCAAGTAGCTCTGAGAGCAAAATCAGGCCTTTTAAATTTATCTTGCATCCCTGTATGAAAGTTTTAGTGACATAGTCCCAACCATTGGCTCATGTTGATAAAGGGAAGTATCTTATTTCAGTATTTTATTTTGCATTTTTTTCATTATTTTCCAAAAGCGATGTTACCAAAATTACAATTTCCCAATGGAAAAAGGTACTTAACCTCTAATTTACAGACTTTTATAGGATCCAGATAAATAAAGTGTTAAAAAAAACCCAAAAAAGCTGATTTTGATAACTCTTATATTTGTCTAATTATAATTTAATTCTTGTTATTCTCTTGATTAGAAATAGCTGTATGAAGATTTGTTATTTATCAACTATTGAAATTATTGTCTTTCTAAAATGTTATTTGGAAATAATTGGAAAATAAGATTACTTGTGTTAATTAGGCCTTTCAGTGAATAACTTATTTCTCACAAATTACAATCTTTTCAGTTTCTTGGCAGTACAGAAGTGGAGCAGCCCAAAGGCACAGAAGTTGTGAGAGATGCTGTTAGAAAATTAAAGGTAAGAAAGAATTAAAGGTAAGAATAAATTTTTAATGAAATAAAAATTGAGTGTATTCTTAAATTGTTTTCACAGATAAGACACTTTATAAGTGTTTCTGGGTAAATTCATTGGTTTTAGTAGCAGTTGTTTTTGCTAATCTCTTCACTGGTGTGTAAGCCCGCCCTTATGTCTGTGTTATCAGATGTTCTGCTGTACAAATATTTAGTTGTTTCCTAGATTGTATAATTATTTATAGTATAAAGTTTATGTACCTTAATGGGTAATGCTTGTTCTTTGAAAACTCTAGGGCTTTGTTAGTACAAACTTCGGTAGCAACAATTTTAGCTGCTGTCCTCACTTTATGGCTATTGAATGCCTCTAATTATGGCACTCCAAACGTGTTGCCAGAGAATGTAAAAAAATGAACTCTTCCTTGACCAAAAAACTTGTGGCTTCAGTAATGCCCGTCCTGCATTTCTCTGGGCTGTGCATTGCTTCCGATGAGCCCCGGTTAGGTAAGTTGCCTTTTGTTGCAAAACATAGAATACCCACCCACTTAAGGTAAACTGTTGGTGCCAGAGAACAGGAGTAAGAACATCAAACCATGCTGTAAGTGGGCTGCGATAGCTCTGTGGGCACTGGCTGTCCCTGACTGCTCTTCATCTAAAGCTCATGTGTCTGATCCACATAAACTGACTGTTAGACTGGAGGTGAAGGTTTGTGACACTGATATGAATGTTGTCCAGCTGTGATAATTGGTGATATATCTGGAAATAGAGCTGCAATGAGAGAATAGGGTTTACAAACCAACCCTGTTTATGACAAGGAGCATTATTGCCTTGTCCTCCAGGTCTTCATGTTTCATTTGAAAAGGTCTGTGTGCACAAACAGCGCCTATGTGCTGGTGCACATAGATGGCTGAGAAAATCAGACGTTTACAATTTCTTCTTGGGCACAGAGGGACTTGGTAGACAATTAGAAAGTATCCTAGTGAAATGACTTGTTGAGGGTCGCTAACTGATAACATGGCTTTGACTTGACTGTTTGAGTGACAGCTAATATGCTTAAAGCTCTTCAAATGCTATGAGTTGTGGTAGGGAATGCTGATTTGATTTTCCTGCTTACTCACATTGTTGTGGAATCTCACTGCTTCCTGCTTAGCTGCGTAGAGCTATTGGAGCATTAGTTTATTTAGAGGTAAAAATTGTTCTGCCTTCTGTTGTACTTCCCATAACTTTTTGTAGGGTTTTCATTATTCATTTAAACAGAATTTTCTCGGAAATGTACAGAAAATTTTGGGAATCGATATTGAAACATTTGATTCTGTGTTATTACTGTCATAAAAAAGGAAGAAAGAAGGCATGAAATGCTACTCATGTAGCTCAGCTTTTAAGACTGTGGTTTCCTTTGAAAAAGCCGTCTTTACAAGTTTGATTAGCAATTGTGTTAAGGTATTTAAACAGAAGTTCTTTGCCATTATTTTTGTTTCACCAAAATAGTACTGCTGCCTTTAAAGATTCGCTTAGTTAACTCTTAGAATGTTTTATGCCAAAGAGATTTACTCTGCTGCAGTTTATCAGAGACATCATTGCCTAGTTGTTTTCAAGTGTTTTAGGCTAGTGTAAGTATGACCCTTTTTTAACTATTGCAGCATGCTACCAGTGGAAACAAAATGTATGATTTTGTGTGCACTTCATACAGTTTATAGCGAATGCTGGAGCGAAGCCTGTTGTGTTAGATGTTTTGTGTTTATAAAACTCCGTTACCCTGAGCAAAGTTAATTCTGTGCAGAAATCTATCAAGATAATATCCTGCTATGGACAAGTTTCAGTTCTATTTTAACAATGTTTTATCAGACTCCTCCTAACTGAAGCAACTGCTAAGTGTCTCTGTCTCACTGGTGGAACTCCCAGCTAACCTGGGCTGTCACTGATCACTGGAGGGTTTTGGTAGGTGGGACTGTATGATTTGGTACCGTGAAATAGTTTGCTCTGAAAGCAGGTCCAAAAAGGATTTCAAATAACTTTTCTCTGAAGCACAGAAAGATCCAGAACTATTTTCATTTGTCAGCGTAGCACTAAAATGTAAAAAGAGTAATAATTTTGTATGTACTTGTGGTGTCACTGGAGTATGTAGATATCTGTTCTAACTTTTTACACGTGTTCCCTAAATAAACTGATATGTTTGAATCTTTGCTGCCAGAATTACACTATTTTCTTCACACTTGGGAGTTTGGAGCTTAGATGTCAAATACTGCATGGGATCTTATATAATCACAAGTTTATTAGAAAACTCATGCAGTAATTGAAGACAACTTTTGAAAAGACTTGAAAAATCTTGGAACAGAATTCAGAGAGCAATAAAGAGGTTTTCTGTTTGAAACAGTCCTCAATTAATCGAATACTTATTTCAACATCGATTTATGTTGTGCATCTGGATTCTTTGAAGAGAAGCCTAGAGGTACTGGATTTTATTATTAACCACACAGCTTTAGCTTGGTTTTAGAAAGTGTTAATTAAAAATTATAAACCAGTGAAAACAGTGTGAAAACTAATGTCTTATTTTGAAAAGATTTATAGTGTTTTTGAAATAGGAGAGTTTTTAAAAGATGTATGGCTTGTGATGCTATATTTATATTTTATTTACCATATGGATTTGGTTTTAATCACAATGTTAATCATAATTTGTTTTTAATGAAAATTAATAAGTAGCAGAAAAACAGCTGACTCTTAATATTTGGACCTGTCTTTACAGCTGGCGTGCATCGCACCAATAACCTTTTGAAGCCATTGTGCTTACAGTGATATATAGACCATGCAATACTGTCACTGTAGGCTATTTTTCTTAAGCCATCATGTCATTGAACTGTGTGAAATAGACATTTCATATACAACTTTCTTCTTCTTTAAATCAAAAGATCTTAACTTAAACAGTACAAAGACTCTTGGCTTGCCAAAGGTTTGTGGAAAACTGCAACACGCCATTCCATGAACTTACTTTTACCAGCAGGTGGAGCTGATGTTCTACAGTAAAATACATTAACTTGAAGGAAATTTTTTTTTATGCTTCATTGTACTTGTTTTATCCTAAATACTACTACTACTACATTTTCTAAACAATTAAAAATTTTGCTGGGTCAGTTGCAAGTTGAATTTACAGTTTTGTCAAGTATCTATGTTTAATTTTTGTAGAGGGTTGTCCAGTGTTTTTATCTAGTTGGGTTTACCCCTCATGTTTTCAAATTTCCTGGAGCTGTACAGCAGCAGAAAGAAGAATGTTGTGTATTTTTATTTCTAAGATAAGTTGAACTGTTCTCATAATATATTACAAACAGTTTTCTAGTCAAACTAATTTCTAGAATGAAATAAAAACTACGGAAAATGGTACCAAGGTGTTGTGTCAGAATATGCCTACATTATTCAAATGTGTAAATGTTGTCAAATCACCCTTTCTTTTTTAAAGTGAAATGTTTACTTTCCTTGATTACTGAAGTATATAACTTCTAAATCAGACTGTAGGAATTAATTTGGTCCTTTAAAAAGCGCTTGAAGGGTTGCCAGAGGTGAGAACAGGTGGAAAGATCAGCATAACAGATGGAAAGGGCAGCATAACCAGATTACTGGTAAGAAGATGGCATAGAGGGGTGTTAAGGAGGAACCAGAATTAAACACCTGAGTTTTGGGCTGTTCCTTTTATAGTCTTCAAAGGGATGTTTTTGTGAGGACCAAACTTAAAGCTGTTCTCTTACCCAGCTTCCAACTCAGTTTCCTTTTCTCCTCCTCTTTTCTTCTGTAATTGGAGATGACCGGAGATAATGTAAATAGAATTAATCACTTTGAAGCCACTTGAAATATTCTTCATCAGCTCCTTGACCTGTAAGGATACACAAAGTGAAGAGTGCTCTTTCACACGCCTCCACACATGCTGTGATGGTGTCCTGCTGCTGCCCTTAATAGACCATCATAAATAGATATTGTTCTGAGCTCCCTTTTGTGTTAAAGCTGGGTTTCATTTGTTGTTGAAAGGACAGAGGAGGGTGGAGTACAGAAAATCTGTTAGTATTGGGATAAAGAGGTTTCCAGTCAAGCCTTACAGCCATGACTGTTCTCTTTGAAGTACCGGAGAAAGCAGAATGTGTGGTTCGGGACCAGCCAGGGACAGCCTGAAGACCAAAGCAGATCAGATGAGAAGAGCTGAAGAAGAGAATACCTGTTAACTCTCTCTCAAAAAAAAAACCAACAACCAAACACCAAACAAAAAAATACCACCAAAAATCAAACAAAAAATCCCAACCAAAAAAACACCACCAAAACCACAACAAACTCCCCAAACTCCACACCACCAAACAAAATATTCAAAAACACCCACTCAAAGCCCCCAAAAAACCCAGCACACCCCCACCTTCCCCCCAAACCAAAAAAAAAACCAAGCAAACAAACTAATTTCAGGGAGTGAGAGATGGAAAAAAGACTGTACTGCATTGTCTTCTACACTGTGGTTAATAGATCAATAGCCTTACTCTCAGTCCAGTGTGTGTTTGGAAAATAAAATACAACATATTCCATAGAAATGGATTTCTGAGGTAGCTTTTTCCCTACCCACCTGATTATTGAGAGATTCAAGTTTGCAGATCTGTGGCTTTTTCATCCTTTTCCTCTTCTTGACAACTATTTTTCTGAAGTTGTAATTTCAGTACACCCACATGGTGCATGAGAGTTTGGACAATAATATGACCAAATAGATGATGTGCAGTCACTGCAAAAGAAATAGGGCCTATTTTGGGTTTTTTTTTTTTTTTTCAGGGATCTTTTCTTATAATGAGTGTTGTTATGAATAAAGAGGAAAAGTGTCATCTCACAGCCAGGTATAAAGCTGTGTCTCAGTGTAGACAAGTACATTATCGTGAAAGAGACATTTTTTGAGTTGTCCACATGAAGTACAATGTCTGATGTCTCACTGGAAGCCTGTGTGAAATGGAGGAGTTGAACCTCTATTTCCTGGGCTGAAAATTAGCACCCAAATCACAGCAAAGTCTACCTCTGATGTTTTGAGGTTTTTTAGTAAATTCTTGAATTGTGCAGTGAGGTGTAAATATTAAATAAAAGCACATAGCTTTGATTTGCATAGCTTAAATTGATTTTGATAGAATTTGTTTTAACCATTATTTCTTTAACTAAAGATCGTGGCTGTTTTTAAAATGTGATGTTTTTCCCTTCGTGTTACTTTTGCTGATTAATCCTCTGACTGTGGTTTACTAATGCTTGATGCATAAGCATTTCAAATGTAATTTTAATTAGAGTCTCAAACTATGCAGTTTTCCCTGCTACTGTAATAAAACACAAGATATATGGAAGTTTTTTCTTTTTTTATTTTTAAAGCTAAATTAAACCATAGAAAATATTTATTTGTAGCTGTTGCTTTCCCTAGAAGATTCAAGATGATGTTAATTCCAAAGCAGTTAAATAAAAGCTAGCCCATCCCACTGAGCTGCTCATATTATTATTGGGCCAAATCTGGGTGTCTTGCCTGAGAACAATATATGTATAAACTAACAGCTTAAGAATTTGGCCCATCGTATCTCTCCCCAAGCCATGCTGTGATTCATTATAATTTTATATCATTGTCCATTTTGATGCCAATGGGAGGCTACAGATTTTTACCCTCTTAAATAATCTTGTTACTGTGAGAACTACAAATATTACTTTGTTTCAAATGTGTGCTGAAAGGAGAATATAATGTTTGTAAATCCCTCCTGTCCAGAGGTTCCTCAGGGTCCTCTTTAGGTAGAAGGACTGAGTAAAAAAAAAAAAAAAAAAAAAGGCAAATTGTCTGATACCTGACTAGGTGTTAGGATCTGCTTTTCAAACCATGCACAAGTTTGGGAGGTGGCTGAACTTGGCATTCTGGAGAAGGTCAAATACGAAAGAAATTACTGATCAGTATCTGTACATTATCTGTTACTATGCAGAACAGAGAGTGCACAGGAAAAGTATTAAGAATGTAACTGCACCAGACTTTTCTGAAGTTATCTACATGTACTTTTCAGTCACTGTATCCCAGTAAACCTTTGATTAAAAAGCTTGTTTGTCTTTCTGGCTGTCTGCGTTGAAGAGATTCGTTTGTGTTTTTCTTTCACCATTAGCTTGGTTTTGATTTGATTGAGTTTCTTATAAAGTGGGTTTCCAGTCCTCTACTAACTTTTGCAAATATCCTGTGATCTTCCTCCATTTTGTCAACATCCTTCCACATTGAAAACCTCAGAACATAACATTTGAGTAGTTTCTCACAAGTATGCAGTGCAGCCATTGTTGTCTTCTTAAGGATCTCTTTGAAATATCCAAGGATTGCATTAATCTTCCCAATTGTAGTTTCATGAGAAGGTCCACAGTTATCGGAAAGCCTACCGTGGCATCAAGACTTTCTTAATTCCATCGTCACAGGGTAGTCTCCCAAGAAAGTAAGTTTGTTCCCACATGTATGATTTGCATAGTTGGTATTGCAACAGAGATGGTTTGTTTGCATACAGGCAATCTGTGGTGTTCTGGTTGGTGAGATATTCTGTGTGTTACTTGCCCCGTCATCAGCCTTTGTGATCTGCAGCCTGCCTCTGTAATGATTTTAGATTTCAAATCATTAGTTACTTTTCTCCCTATTTTTCCCTCTTATTTTTTCTGCCTGCAAATTTTATCAGTAATTATTTTCCTCCTGGTCATTGTTCAGTAATGTCATGCTTAAGAAATAAACCCTGCTGGAATACATTAGAAGCATATCTTCCCAATGACAATTTCCTGTTTATAACTGCATCTGGAGACTAATGTAACTAACTTAACTAATACTTTCTTTGTATTGCTTCATCTCCTAAATATAATGGCATGCAAAACTCTGTCAAATGCTTTGTCTATTTTGACAGGCTGCATTTTTTTGTAGAATCCATATTGATCATCGTTAATTTAATCTCACTTGAATTCTCTAGTTCTTGAACTTGATTTATGACTTTTGAGAGTGGAGACATGGTAGGGTCATTTTGTTTACCCTTTTTTTAGTATTGGCACAGAATTATCTTCTGGAACTTCCTCAGTGTTGTAAGACTTCTTGACTACTTGGAGCAAGCTTTGGCCAGCTGTTCTAAAATTCGTGCAAGTTATTCAGATCTACTTATTTTTAAAAGTTTTCATATTGTAGCTGTTTGGGACTCTGAGATGATTACAGTTGGAAACCCAAGCATTTCATCATCATTCTCAGCATGCACTATGGCTTCCACTCAATAAAATCAAATATTATTTATGCCTTCTCTTCATTACTACACAGAAATACTTGTGTGCATCTTGTTTGTAAAGGGACATTTCCAAAAAGCCAGGGTTCACTCAAGTTCAAGGCTGTTGCAAGTCGAGGTGTGCCCCAGAATTATCTATTGCATAGATATGCTTCTGTGCACTGTAAAGTGCATTGGAAAATGAGATGCCCAAACTGTCCAGGTGATCCATGGTTTTTGTGCTCTTCCTATTTAACACGTAGCAAAGGAAGCCAAGTGCAGAGCCGCATTGTACTATGAAAAGGGACCACATATGTCTTCAAAGTTTTATCCAATAAAAGGATGTAATCAAATCACAAATCAGAAAGTAAAGTCATCGGAGTGGGGGCACTAAGTAAATGTATGAAAATGATCTGAAAGGCAGTCAACGTTTTATATTCATCTTGGAAAAATCATCTGTGCTAATGAAACATTGATTGGCCTATCATTTTCCTGTTTTTTAAAGCAGAGACTTAAGAATAAGGTTAAATTGGTAGTATAAAATTTAAGCCAGATTTTTGGGGGTTTTAATTCATGATTTTTATTAAAGAAAAAATATTTTTTTTCCTGTAGCAAATTCAAATTGTCATAGAAAGTCAAGAAGTGTTGTTGGCCAAAATGCCTGTAAACCAGTGATGAGGGTTTTTTTAATTTTATTTTCTATAAAATGATTTTTTTAAGTAAATGATGCGTATGAGATGACCCACCTTAACTGAAATGAAGGGATGGGGATAGTCATTAAACTGTATTAAAAGGATACTCTAAATATGTGAGAAATGGGTTTGAAGACGAATAAGAGGGCAGGAAAAGGATGTGTATATTGCAAGAGCTATATGCATGATACTGAAGAGAGGCAGAACTAGAAGTTATGTTAGATTTGCTTGACTTTTGACTAGTTGGTTTTCAATAGTAAGTCATCATGTACCAACCTTCATAAAATATTTAGCCAATATTTAGCAATCCTAGTTGTTGAAGTGTAAAATAGCTATTTAGATTGAAGAGTCGGTTTTGAGAATGTCATAGAGTGGTTTAGGTGAGGTTTTTCTGTTTCTTTTTTGGTGTTTGGGTTTTTGTTTGTTTTTTTTAACTAACTTGTGAAGCATGTGATACTTATCAGCTAACGTGATACATTAATCAGTAATAAACTGGATAGGTCATGTTACTGTATGAAGTTAATGAGATTAATTATAAGTTAATATTTAGTTACTAAAATTTTCAATAAGTGTGCTTGCAAAATGAGGGATAAAATTGGAAGGAAGGGAAAAGCAGGTTAATTATGTGCTTTTAGGGTGGATCTTAAAACTTTTTAATGATTTCCCATGAATGGAGCTGCAGACAAGCAAAATGAAATAAAATAGATAGAGGCGGTCATGCTGTGTAAAGCAGTTGAGTTCATGGAAAGATTTCCCAAGTACTAGTAGGCATAGGAATAGGGACAGAGCAAAAACCTAAACCCTCAACTATCGTTTAAATAATTAATTAAGATTGGGGGTTTAGGGGTGGGTTGGAGGAGGAGGTATCTGTGGCTACAACCAAGTACTTCACAATCACAAGGTAATTCAGGCTTCTGTCTTCCAGGCCTAACCATTCTTAAGGTAGGTTAGCACTCTTGTTGACATCCTAGACTCTATGCAACTAAAAATCATTGTCCTCACCAACTTTTTATATCCTGTGTTTGTACTGATGGTGAATTATGTGCTCAATTATACTGGAATGGGAGCAAGTTAAAGGACAATGTGTTCAAACATATAGCTGTGAAGCAGAGACTCCAACTCCTCTGGCCTTCAGTGAATCATCGTCCTTGTTTATGCATTTGAAAATGCCATTCCACGCTGTCAAAGATTTGAGAAGAAAAGGGCTGGTAACGGAGCAAACTACAGAGCAATTCCATATCTTTGCGAAGAAAGTTACCCAAATTCATGACTCTTCTTATGCTGCCATACAGTAGCGAATTTTAAATATTCTGCTTATTTTATACGCAGTGTTCATGAGAGAAAGACAAGTCAGATTTAGCAGCTAGAAAAGGAAATATAAAAAGATGGAGGATGTATTGAATAGGACACATTACCCGACCCAGTCATATAAAATGTTGTCTAGCCATCATCTAGTGAGCTGGTAGGAAGTAAATCCTGAGATGATAGAAGAGATCCAGTATTTCTTAGGTGTTGACAATTGTGGTACTTTCACACTGCACCTGTTTAAAAGAATTGATTTCCTTAGAGGAACACATGGGAAGTACCCTCCGTGCATGTGTACAGAAGGGAGTGCAGAAATAGTGGGATATGGCAAACATAACGGTGTTCGCTGCTCAGCAACCAACCAGTTGACAAACTGTGTGAAAGCGTTCATGTTTCTACTGTTCTAGAAATCTCATGCAAAAGCTTAAATAAAGTGCATAAACAGGAGATAAAAGTTTCAAGAGAACCAGCTAAGTAATTTTAAAATATTTTTTCTTGAATTATAGGGATATTCTATAGTGTGCAGTCAGAAATGCTGTACTGTGCTCAACTGACTTTGGGAATAGTTGGCATTGTTCATAAGAGCTTTTTGAAGAAGGAAGGAAACAGCTTCTGGTGCAAGGAGTTGAGATGAAATGAGAAGTAATAAAACAAGATAAACAAAGGAAATGTACTGTTAATGTGATTGCTGTTATATTTTTCATCTTATAGTTTGCAAGACATATCAAGAAATCTGAAGGCCAGAAGACGCCCAAAGTTGAATTACAAATCTCAATCTATGGTGTAAAAATTCTAGATCCAAAAACAAAGGTAAGAGACTTATATGTTCATGGTGCTGAAGTAGTAATTAAATATTTTTTAAACTGTTTTTAATGTTTTTATTGGTTTATATTTTACAAAGGTATTATGATAAAAGCCATTTTGTTGATGGAAAATTCTTCTAAAATACCATTTCTTGTATTTTAGCATGTGTTGTAACACATGGGTGACATCTTACCAGGAAGGTACATGATACTCCAAATACAGACTGTAGCTAATGTAGGACTTCTTAAATCCTTTCACACTTGAACATTTAAACTCCGAGGAAGGTGAAAACACTGGGGTAAATAAATGGTAGTGCCACACCTTTCCAAATGATCACCATTGTGTCAGTGCCCACACGTAGGTGTTTGCAGGTGAATGAGGAGACAGTTTGTTTGCAGTGACTCCTTCTTCATGCTGCTGGTTTGGAATTGCACCTCTCTTTCCTTAACCTGTTCATTTTTTTTTTCCCTCCTTTTCTTGTTTTTAAATGCTTTTTTTATTGTGTTCCCCCCCTTCCTACAACGCTTAAGTTTCTCAAGTGTGTTACCATTTCTCTGTAAACTTCATGTAGCAGGCCATAAGCACTGCTGTAGACTTTACATCTGGTACAGCTTGACAATTCCTTCATTTTCGGCAGTTAAGTTCAGTGAATCATCCCGTGGATGGGTTTTCTGTTCCTTTGTTTGCTTTGGTATTTTGGAAGGGGTTATATAGTAAGCAAAGCATCCTTCTCGCAGACTTCAAAGAAGAATAATGAGATAAATACAATCAAGCTAAAAAGTATTTATTCAATAGTCAGCAATTCTTAACATCTGAGTGCTCTTAAATCTTTTATACAGATGTTGAATGTTGGATTTGAATGAACTGTTTGTTACTCCTTCTTAATTCGGGAGTAATTGCTACCATTCAGACAGTGATGCTGCCTTTAAAGAAAAGGTAGCTTTAGGTCAAGACTATATCTAATTGCAGCCCATTTGCACTTCAAACTCTTGATACAACCACAGTTCAACAATTCATAAGCAGAGAGTGCAAGAAGTATCCATGTCAACTTTAATTGCAGTTTTTGCATCTTCCTTATGCCATAGTGCAGAAGGGGGTACTAAACCTCATATCCTGGCAAAAACTGTTTTAAAATAACGATTTTAAATGCTGAAATATGTTAGTCTTCCTGACTCTTCCTGCAGATAATAACAAAAAGCTGTGGGACAGACGTTCCTGGGGGAATAGGAACATTTTAATCTCTTAGCAATGTTATTACAACTCCAATGGTAATCAACTGTGAGTAGTCTTTTTATCTGCCCCGCTTCGTTTCTTAAAGTTACGTGTAAATTTGAATCAAGTTTTGCTTCGTTTTGCAAAATTTATAGATGCTTTAGGAAATTACTTAAATTCTGTGTTATCATCACTGATTACAATATTTTTTTTCTGTGTGTTTTTGAAACAAATCAGTATTGTTACAGAGGAATATTGGTTTACATTCATGTGATGACTATTAATTGTGGGAGGAGCAGGAGGCCTGCTCACATATCAGGACTAGATTCTATACTTGGCACTCAAAAAAGGATTATAGAAAAGTGGTTCTGTCCTTAAATGATATAAAGTAGTTACATGGATCTGTAAACTTAAAAGAGCCAGAACAAGCATGTGTTATTATATGTAACTATTAAAGAGCTACAACAGAAAGAGATTAAATGTGAGACATGGGAGAAATAGAATACACAGAATAATGGCTGTCAAGATTGAGAAAAGGAACCCAGTTGGGGCAAGGGGAAAAGATTGCCCATATGGTACATTTTGGGTGGATTTTTTTGATAAATGGTTGTGTGCAGAGAGGGCATGCCCTTGTTTATGAGCTTATAGCAATCTGGGAACCCCAGTGCTGCACAAATTTTATTTTTTTTAATAGATAATGGTTCACATCTAAACTGCATATTTTCCTTTAAAGCAAATACTGCTTTCCCATGTAATAAGCCAAACAAAATAAAATACCAAGAAGAGACTTGTTGAAGAAAAACAATAAAAAATAGTTGAAATAGTTTATTTCAGTCTTGTCAAGCTCTCTCAGCTGAAGAGCATTGCCACTGCAACTTTTTAAATAGCAGTAGCATGCATTTTAATGGAAAGTGAATGATAATATCTAAAATGTACAAATAATAATGTTTAAAAGCTGTTTATATTGCACCTTAAGTAAGCAATTGTGTAGATGTCTAATTTATTTCTCTGTGCCCCTGTATTTGGGTAACAAGGTCATTTTATTTCTGTTTTCTATATTTAAGATAGAAAGGTAAGGACTTATTTCAGTAAACCCGTTTTAAAAATACCCTGGGAGATGATGAAATCTGAAGATGGTGTGCACCTGGAAAAAGAAGAGAGTATTTTACATAATCAGTCCCTAAATAAATTGCATAGGGACACAAAGCAACAGTAAACCCAGTTTTCTAGAACAGAAATTACTGTCCAAATAAACCCTTCCAGAGAAATGCTATCCAAATAAAAACTTCCTGCGTGCATTCAGTAAAAATGGGAACATTATTTAGGAGATGAGTTTGCAAACTTCTGTTTTACTTTGTCCATTTTTGGGTGCTCTCATGTACAATGAGAGACACTCAGAAATGTTACTGCAGCTTGCCTGATCTTTTGCACATGAGGAAATCCAGAGATTTACTTTGTGTGTCTTTATCCTAAGCCAGTATAGTAGTTTCTTGAAAATAGTCTTTCTTTTTATTTGCAGGAAGTCCAGCACAACTGTCAGCTCCATAGGATATCATTTTGTGCTGATGATAAAACTGACAAGAGAATATTTACTTTCATATGCAAAGACTCAGAATCAAATAAGCATCTGTGCTATGTATTTGACAGTGAAAAGTGTGTAAGTATGCAAAATGCTTTAAATTTGAGTGACTGTTACAGACTTTGATTGGTCCGCTTTGAAATAAAACAGGAATGATTAATAAAGGCAAATACCCTGACTGCTAATTGGGGTCACTTTGATATAATCTTTCATGCCAATGCAGTGCCTTGTAACTTAGATGCATTAATTTAAAGGAGATTCTTTTTCTTCATTGATCTAAGGTGGTTTTCTGGGACAATTCTTCTTACTACCCAGCTCGATATCCTAGGCCAGGCATCTGCAATACCCACAGAGAACAGACTGTATCCCACCAAACTTGAAATGTTTGTGCAGCTGTTTTGCAGAGATTGTTGCAACCCTGTGGCTGAGCCTCGCAGGCTCTTCTGCTGATGTGTCTGCCTCGGATATATTTTTTTTTTAATTTTTCTTTTTTTTTACAGCAAGGTTCCTCCTTGTCTGCCCACCCCATGACCACATCTCAAGTTTATTAATGCCATGATGCGCTACCAGAGAATTCATTGCACCAACCACTGATACTCTCTTGTGTCTAAGATAGAACAGAGCAACTGTTCAAAAATGTGCAATAGCAGAAAAAAATAATATGCTAGTACAGGAAATTAAGAAAATGGTGTCTAGCTGCAACAGAGTCATGTGCTTACCCTGGCAGAAAGTAATTAACAAATAAAAACTCCAGAATCAACACTAAAAACGGATGTTTAAGTTTTTTGTAATCTGGAGTCTCTCTTTTTGCTTTATTCTGAAGTAGCTGAGCTATCATACAAAGGAAATACTAAGGAAACAGGGGTTTTTTTTAAAGATGCATATTCACTTCTATTTATATGCAATTATGTAGCATTATGTGTTACTTCACAGTGTTTCTGATTATTTTGTTGTTCACCGGAATTGTTCCAGTGCCTTCAGAAGATATTATTCAGAATTGCTATGCATTTCTGTTCGTTTCTCTTCAAATTTCTATCCTGCGCCTCTTTTTCACACAGTCCTATGATTTTAAATTGCCTTTGCAACCTCTGCGCACTAGTACCATTTTTATTCCAGATCAATGCACTGTTTCTTCTTCTCTCTAACCTGATGTTTCACTTATTGTACTTTTTTCCTCTATTTCATTCTTTGTTTATTAGTACTCACAGATTTCAAAGGATCCCACCTTGGTTGGTACTTTTCATTTCAGCTAATACTCATCCTTCCAAGAAAACAGGACTGTATACTCCCAGTGTCCATTACACATTTCTTTTAAGCGGTTAGTCTCTAAAGCAGTCCTAGTTCAGCTTTTTTGGTCTAATTCAGTCTAATTTGGTTAAAATAAGTTCTTGTGTTTGTTTTTGGTTTTGTTTTTTTTTTTTTAATAACGGTGGCCAAATGGTTTTTCTCCCCCAGTGAAAAGGTAGAGGGGGTAATTCCCCATTTGTCTAGAGCTCAGGTCTTCACACACTTCTACTGAATGACTGTACTGTTGCATTGATGGATGCAAGGCTGGGAGCATCACGTTCTGTACCATTTTTGTGCATCCCGCCATTCTTGTTCGTACAGGTAGTGAAGGAAAAATGTTCTCGGCATTGAGCAGAATGCTCTCCTTTCATGAGAAACAACCAATTTCAGGTTTTCGTTTCAATAGAGAAAAGAAAATTCTAGTTTAGCTTTAGACAGATTAATGGTTTTTTTCTTATTTTTCCTTTGTTCCCCTGCCAAATTGTTTAAAAAATGACAAAGTTATTACTTACTGTGTTTACTTTCTCTATTAAAGTTCTAAGGCAAATGTCGTATCCATATGTTCACCTTCTGTTGGTGCCTCTTGTAAGTCAGTATTTTTTTCTGAAACCTTGGTGGGCTCAATCAACTTCTTGTATGCTTTTTTTTATCCCTGTTAATTTTAAAGTAGTTTTTCTGCACCGACTGTATCATAACAGGACGCAAATCAGCACAGAACTACTAAATTATTATATTTTGCATATACAAATGCAAATTGGATTTTTGTAATCGGAAATACTTGCACACATAAATACATTTATCTACAGTATGCCGATTAAGGTTTTATAGGACTTGTAAACATAAGTTTTGAAATCCAAATTTAAAAGCAATTTCAAAACATCCATTAACATGAAAACATTAATCCATTAAGACTAAAACAATTTACTTAATGATTGAAAAGCCTGTTTTTGCTTCAGAAATCATCAGAAAAAGACATACTGCAGCATGCTATCGGTATTTACAAAAAATAGAGGCATAATTTATATTAAAAATTGATTAATTGTATTCTGCCTGTTTAATCTCCTTTCTTTATCTGAAGTATTTTTGAGTTGCTTTCATAGCATTTTCTGTCAAGGTATTTTGCTGAACAGTGTTTGTGATTCTCCTTTGTAGTGCTGACTTCATGACAGATGAAGCAAACCCTTTGAATATAATACGTGGTGTAAAGTATTTTGTGATCATCTGAAATGAATGGGATTATATAAGTTATTCTTAATATACTAATTTCAGTCTTATGTTTTATGTAAAGGCAGAAGAGATAACTTTAACAATTGGTCAAGCATTTGACTTAGCTTACAGGAAATTTCTGGAATCTGGAGGAAAAGACGTTGAAACAAGGAAACAAATTGCAGGTTTACAGAAAAGAGTAAGTTTTGAACTATGTTTTTTAAAGAGATGAAGGAACATGCTACTGTATTTGTGTTATCTGCTTTCTATGACACTATAATTTCCAGCATTATTCTCAGATTTCTAAGAATTGCAACAGATACTGAAAAAATAAAACTGAAAAAAGACCTGATAACTGAAACAGTATTTTAAGTCTTGCCATCTTTGTAAAAGTCATTAAAGAGAAAAGCAAGGTTGAAATATGGAAGATATGGAGATTTAAGTTTAATTATTTTTTGTAATGAAATGAATGAATATCCCGATAGCTGTTGCAATAACCCCTTGCTTTGTAGATTCAAGAATTAGAAACTGAAAACACAGAACTGAAAAATAAAGTTCAAGATTTGGAAAACCAGTTAAGAATAACACAAGTACATGCATCTCCAGTAAGTACATGAACACAACTCTTATATCTGAAGTTACTCTAAATTTATAATCATTGTGTTATAATTATTAGCATCCATGCTGTTTCCAGTGATTGTGATTAACATGCAGTGATCATATAACATCTGTTGAAATGCAGTATTGAAGTAACAGTAAGATTGTGACAAGACAACAAAAGTGCAAACTGCAGTCTCTCAAATTGTGGTTCTTTAATTACCTTGTCATAACTATTTGTTGATGCCTAAAGACAGTAAATGCTCATTCCAGTAAATATCTAAGCATGCTACCTAAAGATGAAAAACAGTTCTGCACTTAAAGGAATCTGATTCAGGGACGATGCTTTGGATTTTTCTGGGAACTTTCTGTCACAAGTATACTGTCACTTACAACTGACATTTTTCTAAATTACTTTTAAAAAATTCTGCCTGTCTCAAAGGAGTCATTAGGTCTCAGGAACTAACATTGGGTGGGTAGGTTAAAAAGGAGCAAGTGCGGGTTCTTTATCATTGGAAATTTCTAATGCTTTCTGCAGTTCCTATAGGTGATCACGACGAAAGTATTTTTAAATGAGTAACTGACAGTTACTTGTATCTAGGCAGGACCTCCTAAAATGCAGGTTGCATTGCAGACTGATCCTAATGACTCCCCTCTTCGTACAAGTGTATTCTATCTATATAGCATTCGGTAACTGTGGAAATAAATAAAAATTATTAATGTATATATAGCAAAATCTTAGAAAAAGATGAGCTGCTTCTAAGCTGTGCATTTTGGGCTGCCTTGTTCCTGCCCTCGTTGTGCACCATTTCACTTTAAATGGAGGTTTAGAAATTTGGGCAATGTAAAAATATGTTTAGAATCATAGAATGGTTTAGGTTGGAAGGGACCTTGAAAATCATCGAGTTCCAACCCCCTTGCCTTAAGCAGGGACAGCTCCCACTAGACCAGGTTGCCCAAGGCCGCATCCAGCCTAGCCTTAAACACCTCCAGGATGGGGCCTCAGCAACTTCTCCGGGCAACCTGTTCCAGTGCCTTACTACCCTCAAAGTGAAAAATTTCTTCCTAATGTTTAATCTAAACCTGCCCTCTTCCAGTTTGAAGCCATTCCCCCTCGTCCTGTCACTACATGCCCTTGTAAAAAGTCCTTCCCCAGCTCTCCTGTAGGCCCCCTTTAGGTACGGGAAGGCCGCAATAAGATCTCCCCGGAGCCTTCTCCAGGCTGAACAGCCCCAACTCTCTCAGCCTCTCCTCATAGGAGTGGTGCTCCAGCTCTCTGATCATCCTCGTGGCCCTCCTCTGGACACGCTCCAGCAGGTCCATGTACTTCTTATGTTGGGAACGCCAGAGCTGGATGCAGTACTCCAGGTGGGGTCTCACAAGAGTGGAGTAGAGGGACAGAATCACCTCCCTTGACCTGCTGGCCACACTTCTGATACAGCCCAGGATATGGTTGGTCTTCTGGGCTGCGATCACACATTGCTGGCTCATGTTGAGCTTCTCATCAATCAGCACGCCCAGGTCCTTCTCCTCAGGGCTGCTCTTGATCCATTCCCTGCCCCGCCTGTATTGGGATTGCCCCAATCCAGATGTAGGACCTTGCACTTGGCCTTGTTGAACTGCATGAGGTTGGTTTGGGCCCACCTCTCCAGCCTGTCCAGGTCCCTCTGGATGGCATTCCTCCCCTCCAGCTTGTCTACCTCACGAAACAGCTTGGTATCATCAGCAAACTGGCTGAGGGTGCACTCCACCCCACTGTCCATGTCACCGACAAAGATGTTGAACAGCATGGGTCCCAGTCCCATCCCCTGAGGAATGGCACTCGTCAATTCTCTCCACTTGGACATCGAGCCGTTGACTGCAACTCTTTGAGTGCAGTTGTCCAGCCAGTTCTTAATCCACTGAGTGGTCCATTTGTCAAATCCATGTCTCTTCAATTTAGAAACCAGGATATCGTGTGGGACAGTGTCAAACGCTTTGCACAAGTCCAGGTAGATGACATCCGTTGATCTTCCCTTGTCCATTGCCGCTGTAACCCCTTCATAGAAGGCCACCAAATTTGTCAGGCATGACTTGCCCTTGGTGAATCCATGCTGGCTGTCACCAATCACCTCCCTGTTTTCCATGTGCCTCAGCAGAGTTTCCAGGAGGATCTGTTCCATGATCTTACCAGGCACAGAGGTGAGACTGACTGGCCTGTAGTTCCGCGGGTCTTCCTTATTTCCCAATTTTGAAAATAGGGGTTATGTTTCCCCTTTTCCAGTTGGCAGGAACCTCACCAGACCGTCATGACTTCTCAAATATGATAATGACAATTTTTTAGAAGTATCTATACACTCCCTTGATATTGATTAGATGGTTGTTGCCATGAGGAACTGTCATTTCATTTTACTGAAATCTATTTAGAGGAGAGAGCTCCATAAATTATAAATACAGCATAACTCCCACAGTGAAAATTGTAAATTATGGATGTGTTCTCACTTATGAAGCATTCAGTGAAAGGTAATAAACTTTATTGCTTGATTTAAAATCAATTTAGTCAATTCCTTAATCTTTTATTTTCCATAATTAGGATGGAAGCTAGTTTGTTTTTACATATGACTATAATAACTAAGTGTATCTTTGAATTCAACTAAATAGGCTCTTAAGTCTCTTGTGACAGATGCATTTCTCTTTTATTTAAATTAGTGAAGAACTTGGTAATTGCATTTAGCAAAAAACTTTAAAGTATCAGCAATGGCCAAAATATTTCCCGTAGGATGTGTAGCGCGTGTTTATATTTATTTTGTCCTTTAAGACAGTGGTGTCCAATTCCTTATTAATGAGTTAGGATCTAAATTTGTGAATCTGCCAGCCGTTTGTATTCTCTCCCTAGATGATGTTTTATAGTTAATTACTATTGGTACAATGAATATGCATATTGCTTAAATACAACTTATGCCACAACAAAATGATATAATAATTATTGATAACTATTGGTATTAAAATACTAATTCATTTTAATAAATCACTACTAGCTATTATTTTTCACATATAATTTCATTGCTTTATTTACTCCTTAATCTTTAAAAAAACCCATACAAACATTTCCTGTACAAATTTCTGAGTTTCCTCGTGATTTGAATTGCAGTCATCTGCATCTAACTGCCATCTAACAGCCTGTTTAATATCTAAATTGATTCTGCCACAAAATAGCCTTAGGTAAATGATTGGAATAAATATTGGAGCAGGTTGCCTAGAGAGGTTGGAAGTATCTGTACTCTTGGAGACAGCAAAAACTTCCCTGGACGTGGTCCTCAGCAGCTTCAGCTAGTTGGGTCCTGTTTCAAGCAGGAGTTTGGATTCAGCTACTTTCTGCTTATGTGATGCTTTGATCAGTTGTGCAGCCAACGATAAAAAGGAGACATTTTCAGGAAAATGTCTTTCTCAAATCTATGAGTATAACTGTATCCACCAGACACTATCAACTTTTGTATTTTACCAAGAGACATCATTTAAGTAGGCCTGTTTTAATCTAGGTTGTGTACATTGTAAATCAAAGCTCTTAATTAGCATAAGTTCATGTAGGTGCAACAGTTAGGTTGAAAATAAATGAAGGAATGGAGTAGTGAGGTTGTGAAGTGACATTTCAGTGCAGGGAAGAGGAAGAATACATATTTTTAAGATAGTTTGAGTGCCTGGAATAGCAGTGGGTATGATTTGATGATACGTATCTGCTCTTCTACTATGTGAGCAACAAATATGTACAAAAGAAGGAAATTACAAAGAATTCGGCAACAATTGGTTGCTCGTTATAGTTTGCAATTACTTTCATATGCTTTTAATTCGAATCAGCCATCATTTCAAGCATGAATTTGCAAAGTTTCAACTCCTGTTAGAAAAAAGCAGAAACAGTGTAAAGAATGTTTCCTCTATTTGTACATAATTTCTGTGACAAAAATTAACACTTAATTTTTTGTTATTAGAGATTTGATTTTTTTTTGCTGAGTTTAAACTTAAAACTTGCAAGTACCATGTTAAAAATATCTGTACTACTGCTGCTCTATTTCTTCAAAATTAGCAAAGAAAAATAGCAGTTATATCATGATCATTTTGTCAGAGTAACCTTTTCAAATCAGCTGATAGTATTTTGTTAAATAATGAAATTAAATAGCTTACATAAATGAAGCAGAATATCCAGCATGGGGAATAATACCTCATCTGAGTCACTTCCTAAGCATTTTTGGTTAGATGGGCCAAAATTTGCTTCCCTGCAGATATTCTTCATGTTATATGCTATGAACATAACACAAGCATGCACATGATTCAAAGCAGATTTATAAAACTACAAAGTTTAGGTTTTTTCACAGCTTTCATATTTGTTATTGAGTTATAAAGAGATGCCAGTGCCACGCTAGAGCTTTCTGAAGCTTTTTTAGACATAATAACTAATTTGATTAATTTTTATTTAATTAATTTGATACGGCTATCGCTCCTTATCTGCCAGTCCAGTTTGCTGTTATTCTGTATGCTGAGGTCTAGGGAGGGATTGTTAAACAATCAATGGAAAGTTTAAGCCCTTATACTTTTATCATATTAGCTATAAAGTATATGTGCCATTAGCTGACATCACAGTAATTTGTAAAGAAATGTTCGGTTTCACAAGCCAACTACAGATGGCCATAAAGTTGCTTCCGTTCATGCTTAAATAGTACCTTGGATTTTCTTATCATGTGCTTCCTTTTTTCTATTTGGTTCTTTGCACACTGTTTGTACTTTCTCAACATTTGCCAGATGTGCTGAAATGGCTTTCCTGCCTTATAGGTTGTTGACTGTGCTCTTCCTTTAGTGATTAATGCACGGTCACAGAAATACTTGGTAATCAGCAATTGATTTAGCACTTCAGAAGTCAACACTAGCAACTTGATTAAACAAGTATATACTTAAAGAGGCAGAAGATGTTGCAAGGGCCTGTGATGACAGTTCACAGAACATGACAAATATAAACATTGAAATGGCGTTGTGTGCTACATCCTCTTCTCTTCTGAGAAACCATTGCATCATTTGTATGCAGTGCCAGTCTTAGCGTTTCTTTACTCCTGCTTCTTCCCTCTGAAGTTGATCAATTTTGGTGTATTTAATGATTCTAGACACATTAGTCTCCCTACTTCATTTCATTAAAAATTAATGGGTAGAAAATACCTTCAGAAATTTGAAGTTCCTTTCTTTTTGTATTATTTCCCTGACCCTTGACACTGCTTGTTTTTTTAAAAAATAGCCATTTCTGTTTTTCCTGAGAGCGAAACTAAATCTCAGGTCTTCTGATTCTGAGACCATTTTCCAATAAACAGAGCCAGATTGCATCTCCTGTTCTTACTTCAGTATCAAAAAAAGACAATAGCATCTGAGAGCACCTTTAAACTGTGGATGGATAACTTAATACGTATAGAGGATTAAACGCTTGGTTCATTTCACATTTTAAAAAAAAAATAAAATCTAGTCTCGGCATGCTTCAGTTCTAAGCAGATACATCCAGACTGTCATTTAAAATAAACTTTTCTAACTTTCCAATGTCATTTAAAATAGGCTTGCTAACTAAATATGAAGACACACATAAAGCCATTTGCTGGAATTCATACTTAAGACCAAATGTAATGCTATCAAGAACTGAAATTCAGATTTTACTCTTTTACTTCCAAAATTTTTTTAAAATATTTTGTCTATAGTTTATCAAAGATGGTGCTTCATATCCGTTATGCTCAAGAACAAAATAGATGTTCTAGGCTGGACTGCCGTGTGTGACTTCACTGACAGATTCACTTTTCTAAAAGGAGTCGGTCATATATTCATGTATTGAACTCATGGGTAATAATGTAGAACACTTTATTTGCAAACCATAAGGCTAAAACATCTTAAGTTGCTGTTCTCTGACATGAAAATGTGTCCAAAGAAATATTACATATAGTAACTTACCCAAAATCCATCACTGGTCTAACTAAGAGAAGAAAATGCAAACAGTGAATTGTAATCTGAAGCTTCATTTTAAGCACAGAATTAAAAATAATTGGAAGACTGATAACTTCACATGTGAGAGAATATTTTTCCAGCTGAAAAATGCATTTCTAATTGTTTTAATTACGTTCTTTTCTTAGGCAATAATAATAAATTGGAGTATTAGGGTGTTTATTGTGAGCCCTCAATTGCTCTACCTAACAAAAATCCACTCACATATGAAAATTGAAAATAATAATAATAAATTAGAGGTGATTTTTCTTTCTGCAGTTCACAAGTAGTGCAAATTATAAGCTTGTTTGGGAAATACAAAGGGAAATCTATCTAAAACTGCCTCTTGCTTCTTGCTTGTATTGCTAATTTTTTGCAGGCCTTGTAATGGTTTATTTGAAGACTGACTTTAAAATAATACTGGCAGACTGAAATGGATGCAAACTATATGCATGAATAATGCAATTGCATACCCTTTACATTTTTGCAATGTGTAAGCAGCTGCAAAGCATTGACAGTAGTCAACATCTGCTTGTGAAGGATACGTTTGCTGTCAAAATTTTGTTGTTGCTTGGTTGTTAGTATCACTATGAAAATTTTTCTTGGGCATTCTAAATCTAGCCAAATGGTCAAATCAACATCAATCTTATTTAGGTGCTTTTTCTATCAGTTCGTAAACTGTATGGGAAAAATAAAATTTCTTTCTGAACCTATAAAAGAAGCCATTAAAAGCAATGAGGTCATAGTTGGAAATGAAAAAAACAGAAAACTAGGTTGTAAAATCAAATACTTTAGTGTAAAATGTATTGTGAAAGTTGAACATCAAATTATCAATCTTCTGCACACTTTTTATCTCAGGGTATTGTAACTATCTAGATTTAAGTTTCTTCAGCACATTCAGTAAATAATAAACTGGTTAGTGATCTTTTTTTCTACTTTTGAGTTGGTGCTTTTAAGTACACTGGTCTTGCTAAAACTTTAAAAATGTAGTCCCTAAAATATCTATATTTGCTATTGCAGAAATGTTATGCAATAGAGACTGCTGCTTTTTTTTTTTTTCTTCATTTCCTGAATGGATCTGTCAAGGACATACTATACCAAACTAGGAGTTTCCTCAGAGTACTTTGCCTTTATAGCTGCGCTGACATGTGCCATGGGAAATGTTGGCATGGGATGTTTCTTTTGTCTCACTCCCTTGCATGTACAGCTAAAGTTTCCATTACTTTATATCTGTGCTGTTTACTTTTCATCTGTTTTAGCGGTTTGGCAATACATTAATCACTGGTCTTTTTTTGCATTTGGTCTTGATTATATGAGGACAATCTGATTTTCATTTTGTTGTTTGTTTATGATGACACTGCCCAAGTTTGTATCACAATAAGACTTTGGATGCTGCCCCTATGTATAAATCCAACCTCCAAAGATCAATGCATCCCTGGGAGTGGTTTCACATGACATCTTTTTTTGCTATTTGTACTGTCGGTGTTGCTTAGAGCAGCCTGGGTTAGCTGTACACACAGTCTTCATGTGGGTTAGCAGTTTCATACAGTTAGCACCCTCAGTTTTTATAGTGGACTGAACAGTAAACCATTGTAGGCCACTAAGGAACCTCTGATGAGATGAGAGAGAGTTTTAATCTGTTTTGGCCTTGGCTGAAGTTTCTCAGGCCTGCCTTTAAGCTTTTCTCTTTGAACAGCATGCTTAAGGCAGAGAAGGAAGTTAAGACAACTGCATGACTGTGAAGTTAGATAGAAGAAGACAGGAACATTCAGGAAAAGAACTTGAAAGAGAGAACAATGAAATAAGAGAGAAGCAGAATCGAAAGGCATCAGGAAAAGGTATTGGAAGAAACAGCCCCAAAAGGGGTGGTGGTCTTCCATTCAGCATAAGTATTGTCAATGAATTAGTATGTAATATGTATTCTTATCATGGCAGTGTTGCAAAAACCCCTCCATTTTTAAGTGGATCATTAAAGATACTGATTGATTAGACCTTTTTAAAAAGTTCTTTAATTGTGACTCTGAAGCATAGGCTACCTGCACCTATTACCCTCATTAAAAAGGTTTAACATGCCAATGAGAAACCCCAAGACAGATGTTGGAACTGTATGCATATTTCAGAAAACAGTTTTGGAATGTGTTTAGGCCTATCACTTGATTCACGTTCCCATTAAGACTGCCAAGTGGGAAAACACACATGTTTTTTCTTCGCCTGTCTTCTAGTCTTTCAGTTTTGTAATATTCTGTATTAAGTTCAGTGAGCACTTCTTCATGAGAGTTTAGATTTATTACGTTTGTGATGTTAAAAAAAATATCTGAAGTTGCTAATGTCAGATTTCATGTTACTAAAAAAGTACTAATGTACTTTTAGTACACTGAAAATGAACCGAAGATGTAGCAGTTAATTAATGAAACCGCTCATGCTTATACAGTATTTTATGAATTAGTAAATTAATATATCCTTTGTAGTCCCAAATCTCAGGTAGCTTGTAACCAGTGGTTTTGCAACTTAACTGCATAATTTCCAATTCAGGGTCACTCTCAGTTCCTGGTCACATTCACTGCAGTTATCTGCTGTGACTGTTCTGTGTATTATCACTTGAATGTTCTAAGGAAGAAAAACATTTTCTAATTAATATACTTACGTGATTCCTGTGGGGGTATGACACAGAGATTGCAATCAATGTCTTAAGACACCTAGTAAACACAAACAATTTTGAAATTATTTCTTGATTAACAAAAACTCAATCATGTTACATTTTCTAGTATGATGTGGCCAAACGGTGCATCTTCAACATCGTGCTAAGTAGAATGAGTCAAAAATAAACCCTTTGACAAGCACATAATAACATCTAATCATAAGAGAGACCAAGTCCACTGAACTAGTATGTTAATTTCCTTAAGAATGATTTCCTGTTGTTTTCCTGTGTTGATGAAGTGGGGCCGAAATTGGGAAGTAATATATCAGCCTGACCAATACGCTTCAGTGTTACACAGTGGGAAGCTCAGACAAAATAGAATTGTGATATCAAATGGCAATTCAATATATTTTTACTATATTTTCTTCCTTTACAATTTGGAGTAAAAGTATAAAGTGTCAGAAGTTATACACTTTTTAGGTTGTATTCTTTAGAGTAAGGGTCTGTGCCCCTTTCCTCCTGCATTTTCTGAATCTGGGGATATTTCCTACCTATTAAAAGCCTTCTGTGCAATCCTTCTGTTTGTGATCTTCCAATTATTACTTTGGATTGTTGAATATACTTCCCTGCTGTACCTGTCCTGTGTGTGGGCTGCTTGAATACGTAGAAAGCCATTGTTGGCCTCGCAGGTCTCTGGGTCATGGGCTCCAACACGCAGAGCAGCGCTCACAACACAGGTCCAAGAGCCCAGCGGTGGGCTTCTGTACGGCTGTGCAAGTGAAGAATTACTAGTGAAAAGTCATTATTGACAAGACACATTGCCAAAACCGTCATGTGAAGCTCGACATATCTTGCCTCACCCTATATGGTGTGAAACAACCTAATATAAGTGTTTGTTAGATAAATAGGAGGAAATGTGACTGCCATATGTTCAGGGCTTGAATAATACAAATAGCGTATATTGTGGTTTTGTATTGAAACCTTTCGTTGCCTGGATTTAATACACGTTCATCATCCTTATAGTTTTGCTGCTTGCATCCTATATGCATTTACTCGTTTCTGCATGATTTTTCATGTGATATACATGTTTTTTATGGAAGCTACTCATCCTTTCCTGTTTTGCATTTGAAGGAAATATTTTGCTTCCTCAGTTTGACTGTTTACATTTAATGTCTTCCAGTGTTTACTATTATGAGATCTATTTTTGCCATATATATATGTATAACAGCAAATACTATGCAGGAGTGGGAGAACAATGCATTGCAAATCTTCTACCTGTAGTCTAGTGATACTCTTGAAATAATAATCAAAATTATGTAAGTCTTATTTCTTGCATTTTTTTGCTTTCATTTTTATTGTTTACCATTCCAAACTCTGAATTTCACAATTTCAGCTTGGCAACAGATGAGTTCTTTGCAATTGCACTAAAACCCCTTTTTTTTTCTTATGAATTGCAAATTTTGATTAGTGAATTTTGTGGTGTTTATTGGTGTTCTCACTAGTATGACATTGTTACTAAATTTGGATATCTATACCTTTAATGTGGCTTACCTGTGAAGAAAGGAACTAAGACTCAGTTTAAAAGGATTTGAAATGTTTTGTTTTCTATATATCTATGAAAAAATGGTTTAAAATTGTTGATTAAATCCTGCTTTACTGGAGTTATGCAAACTTCTAATGAAATAATCATGTCATATCAATTGTGTAACACTGAATGAAGAGAGTAAAAGCACGTATCTGCCATTGCTTCAGCCTAGACAAGTCGGCAGCTTTTTAGGCAAGGTACCTACAGCACAGATCTAATTCTTGCCTTCGCAGTGTAAAAGCTCTTGCTCTAGCCAAGAATTGTCTTCACAAGTGTTCAATCCCTTCTGTTAAGATTCAAAGATGAATCTCTCCTTCTCTAAAACCTTGTTTTAACTGTCCAAACTATTTTCCTCAGACTTCGAGGTAGGAATTATGACTTGGCCCCAACAGTAGGATTGGTTGGGCATGTTTCTTAAATCAAATGTTTAAAGACCTTTCCATTTTTGCTTTTCTTTCCAGGATCAGTGCTAAAGGCTCTTTGTTTCTAATTTCACCTAGACAAGATCCACTTCTTTTGAAACCTTTCAGGATTGCAGATATTTCCAATTTGGGCAAAAAATTAAGTGTTTTTTTTTGTTTTTATCAAAGTAGACAAAGCCCTTTAGCTTCGCTCTCGATACACAATGAATCTTGCTGGAATATACAATTAAATAATCCCCAGTCATATGAGGTGCAGCTAACTTCAGGTTCTTTTCTGCCTAATTCAGACCAGAACCTTGCAGTTACCACTCTGTCATCTTGGGTAAATGCTCTTACCGTGTGTATTCTGGTGTGGATATTTGCCTCTGTTTGAAGCTGTTCTGCAGGTTTGTTAAGAAATCCAGGGAATCTTACAGTCCTCAACATTTTTATTTCTCTAGCAGCAATGTTTTATTGAGTCCTGCATCCTGTGCTGCTGTTATAGGGACATGAGAATTCCTTTACTTTGCAACAACGAGCCTCAGCTTTTGAGATACCTACTGGAAAATGCCAAGTTCAGTTAGATATTCATCCACACAGAAAAGATGGCAGAAGGGTATTATTGTCCATAAATATTTAGGTTCTCAAATCGTGTAAACAGGGAAATGAAAAGAAGTCTAGTATTAATCTAAACATTAAAATTTGTGTACTGTGAGCTTCTACTCTGAGAAGGTTTTAGTTAAATACTTAAATGTTCTTTTAAATAGTGGTTGGATATAAATGATAGGTGTTTCCTGGTTTGGAGAAAGAAAATTCTGACCTGTGCTTTAACCACCAGAGTAACTCTTCTCCCCAGTACATGCTTACCTGCTAATTTACGTGTGCAGATAAGAGGTATTGTTGATATGTTGGTGGATTTAGACATTTGTCAGTGCATCTGACACACTCGCTTTTGGGAGGATTCCTGTCTTCATTTTATTTGGTGTAACTATCAAAGAGCAAGTCATCTTCCTCCCAGTTAATACTGGGTTACCTGTTACTGTGGTATGTTTTTAGATTTTGCTTTAAAATATTTTCAAGTTCTGTATCTTGCAGCTATAGAACTGAACACCAAGTTGCTGATAAATTTTTTTGAAGTATGAAATGTGTTTTTTTTTTTCTTCTTTCCCTGACGTTACCACGGTCTGTTCCTCAGAATGTTTTCTCTTTCTGTGATTCCTTTTCAGCTGCTGCACATAAAGTGTGATAATGATGAACATATGTTTCAAAGACCCTCTACTTTTTTCTGGTGTAACAATGAGGATTCACCTCCTTGTTTAGATATCTCTTCCATTACGCTTACTCCTAGGAGTTCTCCTGACTCTAGACTACCATCTGGATTGTTAATACCACCACCTTCAAAAAGTGGTCTTCCAAAGCCAACCAGTGAATACAGCTGCCCAAGACCTCGTGTAATCCTGCAGTGCAAAAGCTTTTTCAGTTTTTTTGGCTTTCCTTTGTTCTCTGTTGTGTATTAACTTGTATTATAAATGTGCATTTTGTACAGTGGTTAAAGGACACAGCAGATGTATCTTAGATGCTCTAGGGATACTCTTAAAATATGGAATTTGTGAAGATTTATTTCTACATAGCTTTTTCTCTCCCGCCCCCAGAACATTAATTCTTACTTTCCCAACATGTTTAAATTAGTCCATTAATTAATTACCTCTGTGTTATCTGTCAATCTTTTGTTAAAATTCTTTGTATTAAGAATAGTTACTCAAAACAAATAATTCTAAAGGTCTAACTTCAAGGGCTTTTTCCTCCCCCATGAGTTAGTAGAAAAGCAATCAGCCATTAAATACCTTTTAGCATACTTTATAAAAACTCTGTGCAAAATGAAGGTTGAAAATTATTCTTAAATACGAAATGGGCGTATTGCCTGCTTTTTCATAGCAATATGCTTATAGTCTCAACTTTTCTTCCATTTGCAAGTAACATTTGGCTGTATTTGGCAAACATCCTGGCTTTCTGCATGTGTTCACTAAACAAAACTGCTTCTTGTGCTTATATGTATTGAAAATATAAATTTCTTAAAATAACTAAATTATAGATTTATTTAAACTAGCTGTGTCAATAGTATCATAATGGCTAGTAACTTCAATAAAGTGGCGTATAGGCAGGAAATGACAGTGTAAAGTTTGGGTTTGGTTTTTTTGCCTAAAAGACTTACTTAAGACCAAAATAAATACTGTTTGTTTTTTTATCTAACCTCTATGTAGCCATAAACACTTAGCAAATTAGGAGGGTCTACATTAGCATTTACTATCTCCAAGACATTGTAGGATTATCCATCAATGTTGATGAGAAATGTAGGTTAATATACGGCATGTAGTTATGCATTAGACCTGATCCCACCTTCCTGATGCAGGCAAAACCTGTTTACAGTCAGAGGGACTTGTTTCTAGGAATAAAGGGATATGAGATTCATTATATGTTTACTTTGGGTCAAGCACATCCTTTGCCCTGCTTTGAGTGGGACAGATGTTACATCCAGCAATCTTCCTGACTTAAATTATAGTAGTTCTCTGACTATGCACAAAGGCACCGGGAGGTTAATGCAAGGTCCATGAACATAGTAATAAGAGCCTATTGTGTCCAAACCGTACGCATGGAAATATTTTTACAACAGACTATCTTTGAAATTGCTGTGCTAACTCATGTTGAGGTCAGTAAGTGTTCTGTATGTGGTCTTTCCAGGGAATAACATGACTAATTTTTTTAAATAGAGGGGGAAAAAAAAAGCAGCATGTTAAATGTGGTTTCCCCCAACCCGCCTTGGCACTTCAGTATACGTAGGTAAAATTATCGCAGGTTTTTGGAGATACTGAACAGTTCTAGATCTCTCCTAATCCAAACTTAAAATATGAAGTCAGACCTCCTAAGAAATAGGAAAAATAGGACTTCAGATTCTAGTTTTCTCTTTAAGCAGTGTATTCAGTGGAAAACCATGGATCAATGTACTTTCCTTCTCAGCAGCCACCACAGCCTCCAGAGAAATGGACGTAGTTCAGAGCTGCCTATAGACTTGGCTTAGAAATCTGTGCCATGTGCTGTGAGAGGACGGCTTCTGTTGCTGCAGCAGAGGCACGAAAGAAAGTAGCATTCAAAATAAGCTTTAGGTCCATGAAACTCTCATTGACCTGCAGTGCTAAAGACTACCTGCTTGCCAGGTTGTCGTATTTATGTATTTTGAATAAAAGGATCTGTGTGACTAACTTAACTTGTGCTTAATATTTTTCATGTGAATATTTTGGTCAAATTGAATCTTATATAAAAGCAGCAAGCTTTCCCTGTGCCTGGCTCTATAGTCTTTTTAATACACAGAATGTAGGATTTTTATGTTGTCTAAATAATAACATTAACATGCAAACTAGTTTTGCGTATATATTTTGCCTTTGGCTTGTCAATCTCAGTTTTAATCTATTTCATCATCTTTCTTTAATGTTCAGTTTATTCTGACTTGACTGAGGCTCTTCTGTGTGCTGAAGTAATGAACTGATGGCAGGAGGAATTAATCATTAGAAAATAAATATGGTTATAGAACGATAGTAAATGTTGGGCTTGGGGCTTCTTTGCCTATCCAGTATTTTTTTAACCCTTCTAAATTCCTGGGCCTTACAAATGAAATCTCCACATTCAAGGATGAGAGTTTTATTTTGGATATTAATATTCAGTGTATTGCATGTCTAGGTTGTTCCATACCAAAAAATACATTCGCACCAGTTTTTTTAGCTTGTCAAATAAGTGATCGCGTAAGGAAGAATTAGTAAACAGGAAATATTGGGATTGTGTTTTTTAATTTTAGCTACTTGTTCTGTGCACTCTGGAGCATAGCGTATTGTTGTTGCAGTATTATCTTAAATGGGTCTTGTGAACATACCTGTATTCATCTGTCTGCAATCTAGAATTGCTTGTCACCGGCTTTCTCAGGTTTAACTGTGGTACGTTTCTGGCTGCACCAGGTGGACTGAAAATGGAAAAATTACAATGCTGCTTATGTATTGGAGAGTTTTAGCATGTCTCAGACTCTGAACTGCAAATGCCATTCGCTTGGTGTCAGGAGCTGTTTTTTGCATGCTGATGGTTATTTTTAACTTTTTTAAAAATGTGGCTTTTATCTGCATGCTGAAGAACTCAGTATTGTGATCTTTTTCATGTGAAATATTGCCCTAATATTTATTGTCCTTATTGTAGGCAGGCAGTGTGACACCTAAATCACCCTCCACTGACATCTTTGATATGGTTCCCTTTTCTCCCATATCCCCTCAGTCATCAACACCTACTCGCAATGGTACACAGCCTCCTCCAGTACCCAGTAGATCTACAGAGATCAGTAAGTTTTGTAAAGAACTGACCTAATTTTACTTACGTTATATTTTTTTAATAAAGCATCTTTAAAGATTTACGTTCATTTTGCATGAAAAGCCAAATACAGTTTTTGTAAATCACATTGGATAATGCCATTTCATTTTTATACCGTCTTCCCAAAGTCACTGAGGTTGCTGCCGAGTTATATTATAATCAAATTTATTTACTTGCTGAAGCCATTATATAAACAGTTTGAAGGAGTTTGGTTGGGGATTTTAACTTAGCTTTTCTTTTACAGTATCTCTTTTGTACTTATTTCAGGAATTATTTTTACTTCCTCTTAGTTCTTTCCTTGACAAGCCACAGTTGTAGCATCTAAAGCCTACAATTCTGGGGAAGACAGCAGGTGGAGTAAGTATGGTGATGACTATGCAGAAGGGAGACCTGAAGAAGTCCCTCAAGATGTAGACAGTCTTGGAATACTGGTTTTAATACTATTCTCCTATTGTCTACAGCTTTGTTTTTCAGTTATAGTTGATGAAGCTCTCCAGATCTGTGGACTGCTCCTAAAAGATTTTCAAAAGATGATTAACAATAGCAATTTTATTTTCTAAAGGGTTGAAAGCAGCTAGGGTAAGGTTCTTGGCTTCACTGGAAATCTTTTAGGAGTCCACAAGGTATTTTTAAAAGCTTTGGAAGTGCCTTGGGGGAGAGGAGAGCGAAGCATACACAAGCAGTGTTAAAGGTTGTAGAAATAGCAGTCGGTGTGTAGCATCTGCTATTCCTGATGCCTATTTTAGTATGGGTAAGGAGCACTGATGTAAACTGCCTGCCACCATATAAGACCACATTTGAAGAGTTTCTGCCTGTTTTGGGGAATGCTGCTAGTATGTAGAATTTTCAGTTTTGTGCACAATTATAAAAATGCATTGTAAAACTTAAATCAGTGGGTGTATTCCCTAAAACCATATCGTATGCACCTTTCGTTTCCATTGCACAGAATGACTGTCACCCTCTAAAGAGAAAGTAGATGTTAAGGCTATTGATTCAATTAAAAAAACTTATTCTTTTTTAAGAGAAGATTTAAAGTTAATTTAGATTAATTTCTGTGGGTGTATTAACAATTTAAAACTATTCTGTTAAGAATAGTTAAATATTCTTAAATAACTTAAAAGAATATTAGAATAATCTAGTAGAATACTAGAACTGTTCTATTAAGAGACTTTTATGGCTTTGTAAAGAAGAACAAAAAAGTAATTGAAAGACACACCCTCCAAGAACGCCTTTACTGTTTTCAAATTTATTCGTCTGACAGTACAGACAATGCCATAAAATCAATCTCAACGTGCATATCCAGCTTCAAAAATAATAACTTGAATTGAATTACAAGACGAGATTTCTTTTTTCATCTGATGTCCTACTTCAGTTCCATTGAAATTTTGGCTAGAAATCTTGTGGGAGTCAGTGTTCAATGCTGAGTGGTCTTGAGAATTCCAGCTATGTAGGTTTTGTAATTGTTTAATCAGTGGGTTTTATAATACAGAAAATACTATAAATAAGTTGCCTATTCAGTGATATGTACTGTTTAAAATAGTTTTCTTCTGCATTTCATTCATTTACATTAAATTAAGATGATGTAGTTCAGAGGCATGGCAGGCAGTGTCTGTTAGTTCTCTGTGCTCCTCAGTGCTTCACAGAGAAATTACAGAAATAACTCCATTCTTTATAGTTTTGATCCCTGCTTTTTCAGTGTGTGTCATAATACTTTATGTGTTGAAAATTGTTGCATTCATCAGCTATTAAAACCCTTTGGCATATTTCAAAAATGGAATTTGAAATTGAAGAGGAATATTTTGTAATCAAACAAGAACTTAGATGAGATGAACTCTCTTAGATGAGAGAACAAGAACTCTCTTAGATGAGAAAGTTTATCTCCCAGAAGAATCTCATTCAAGCTGTGTAATGTTACATTACTATAATAATGTACAATAATACGTTGTTTTATATGGTGTTACTGCTGTCAGAAAAGCAAACTGGCATTTCTTTCTCCAATACAAGTCAGATGTGTGGAAACCGAGAGGAGACAAAGTTTGGAGTCTCATGTTTTCTGAGGTCTTCTGAACATCTTTTCATGTTCTTACCTCTATTTTGTCACTGCACTTGAGTGTTTTTTTCCATTACTTTTGATGAAATGATAGGCTGATTTTCTTGGATTTTATAATTTTTATAACGTTCACCTTTAACACATTCAGTAGTAAGCAAGAAGAAAGATAAGGATGTACCATCTATTTGCTAGTGTCAACCTTATTTGCTCCATTTGTCTAAGTGAGGTTCATCTGCCTGTTACCTAGGGATGGTACTTGTTCTCCTCAAGCAAAATGAGCTTTTCAAAGCCAAAGTTCATCTTACTCATCAACTGGCCAGTTTGACAAATCACCCAGGAATAATAGTGCGCAGGAAAGACAGGTCCTATTTGCAAGAGACTGGTAACAACACCAAACACTTTGGTTTCCTCCAAGACCAAGAGCTTCATAGTTGATAATTGGCACCAGGATGACAGTTCAGCTTTTCATGAAGAGAAATGCCTAGAGTTAGAATTTTGCTTGCCAGCTCTCCTTTGGGTAGTTTCCCCAGCTAAACTGGGGGGTTATAAATTATATCTCTTGACTAGCTCACAGTATGTAGTTAAAAAAGCCTGGCATTCTAATACTGGAAGAGTGCAACACTGACCTTTTCTCAGAAAGGTGGTTATCTCCAAAGATTTTAAGCTTTATAAAAAGGAGATGTTTCTTGAAATTTTGAAATGTTATTCAGCATTATACCAATATGGCTTCTCAGTAAATGTCTGCTTATTAATAGGTGTATTAGTGGTACCAAATAGATTGGTTTTACCTGTTTTAAAGGAGAAAATTGCATGATTTTGGGATAGGAGGTTGCATATAGGACAAATACGTGGTGTCTCTTTAGGTAATAATTGCAAAAAAGTTATTCTTCCAAGAACAAAACCCATTTCCAGAATTGTATTTATATTCAAAATGTTGCTGAGAAATACCTCTTTTAACGCCAAGTTTGCAGTAACCAGCTTGCAGGCTAAACATAAATACTGTAGCCCAGTGGAATAATTGCTTAATTGAACAATTGACCAATGCATAGTTAGTGCAACCAAAACCAGTTAAATAAACTGTTTTCTTATGGAGTGAAGGATTGCAATCTTTTGAGTTATCTTAAAGGAAGGAATTAATTAATTTATTTTAATGATTTAAAGGAGGAATTAATTTATGTGTTTCTTGTTGGCACAGCATTGTTGTCATATCTCAGAAAAGACCTGGAGAGGAACATTCTCAATGAAATTGTTCAATATTTATTCACTCAAATGCATCTTGGACAATCCAAGGTCACAACTGGCAGATGTAGAAATCTGCTCCAAGATGCTCTCTTTCCAGAGATTTAAGAGTCTGTTGTCAGAATAATGGTGGAACCATTTTTTATGCTGTAATAATTCCAAAAGAAAAAAAAAAAAAAAGGAGTAGCCTGCAGCTAAGGGAAAGGCTTCCTGGACTGCACTACCTCAGCTGATTCCAAATATTTTCTTGGGTGTTTGTCTTCATTGTGATTAATTTTTATTTGTCATCACAGCTGCTCTAGGACATCTGGGGAAAACATATATCAGCATAACTCTGTGCCTGGATGATAGCTAAGGTAAAGAAGATTGGGATGCAAAATGCAGTGGAAAAGCCAAATATTTGTAGGTTTGTTTGGTAATTGCTACATTTGAGTTTATTACAGAGTGCAGGTTGTTAGTCTCCAGTATTGCGTGTTTCTTGTCCTGAATGTCAGATAGGTCACAGAAACAAGTATTTATTACCTGTTCATGTGTTTCTGTGGTTTGAGTTGTGGATATAAAACATCAGCATTGTCATGGTTTTGAATTTGTTGGTTGATTTCCCAACTTGTGAATTTATTTCTATCCAGAAAAGAATGGGAAAGGGAAAGGAAATTTTATGTGCTGTTTGAAAGGATCATTTTCAAAGGTTTACTGGTTGCTGTGTATTGGAGAAAGAAATGCCTGACTATGCTACAGTTATTCTGGGGAGTGTGCCAGGCAAGGTATTCTTGTTATAGTTAATCTTCATGCAAATACTCTAACCTGAAATAAAAAATGACTGATTTATCCCATCTCTGCTAAAAAGGAGACCCCTGTGAACAGTGGAGTGAACACTAGCAGATAAGCTTATGGAGATCCCATGCAATAGTGCAGCTCTGCAGCGACTAAATTTTATTATTCGTCCAGTTTCCACATGTTCTTCAGCTTCTGTTCAAAAGAGAAATACTGATGATGCTATTGAAAATATTTCATGGAACTTTATCCCTCCCTGACTCTCAGCGGTGCAATGTCTAATATAACACACAAATTTTAAATGCAGAAAAGCAGTTGTAGTATGGACTTTTTCATCTGGTTTACTGAAATGGTTAGCAAGTTATAATAGAGATAGTTCCAAAAATAATAATTTTTCATAGAAACTCAGCTAGGAAATACTTCTCTATTTTGAATTTGAGTCTATACAGGGTTTATTAGGCTCTGTCACTTAGAATAAGTTACACTCTGCTTAATTTTGAAGTCTGCCTTGAATAACAATAGAAATGAAGTAGTCCTTCACCTGAAGGCAGGTGACAGTAAAGGAGCTAAACTTTTTGCCATTCTACTGCTAATGAGCTCAGAAGTGCTGTCATTAATAAAAGCCAAATAATAAGGCATGAATGAGAAAATATCCATAATAGTGTACAAAATACTTGCTTTCAAAAATAGTGGTAGGTCATATTTCAGTACTTAGAAATGCAAGAGTTTTGTTCTCTACTGTTTTTTCCTAAATACATTCCTTGAATGTTTGCTAAGGCTTGGTGTTGAAACTGGCTGCTTTTAGCTGTCTGTCCCTACAGAAAACTGTCAGCTCCTTTTAAGGGTAAAAAGAACCTATGAAGAAGGAAAAAGGAAAAAAAAAAGGAAGAAAGAAAATGAAATCATAATCACTTCTTGCCCAGTAGAGGTTAGATTGAAAGTCAAAGCTGCTAAACATGTAAAGGTTACTTGGTAGGAGCATCAGAGCATGTAAGGACACTGTTTATACTGGAGCAGACCCATTTTGGCTGTGAAAGAGGCAGGGACAAGGTATATCCTAATTTTTATGTTAGATTATCCTAGTTAAAGTCTCTTTTGCATGCAGGTAGTATACCTCTGCCAGGAAAGACTAGAATTTATATTTTTTTGTTGGCTTAAGTGAGCTTTTGGAATAAGGCGCTCTGATCTGGGCGATCTCCTGGTCCCATGTGACAGTTTATAGCTGTTTAGCCACAGTTTTTGAAATATGTAACTAATCAAGTTCCTGCTTGTTTCTGTACTTTATCATGGGAATGAATGCTGACAGCTAATTATTTAAAATGCCTATTGTGCAGCCTGATAACAGCTAAATGGTTAGTTCAAAACGCATGGAGACTGACATGCACAGTAAAGTGTTGAAGGGGCTAGACAAGTACAGGTCTAAAACTCTTAACTCCAAGTAGGCCAAAATAAAGACATTTATTTAGGTATATGCACAGTCTTCAGCATTCACAAGATGACTGGTAACACTGCAACATGGATTTTGCATCACGTAGTCAGTTGTCAGCTTCCATATCTTTGAGGTTTAGCGTAAAATTTTGTGCTTAACCAGAAGACTAGCTAGATTTCAGAGATGCTAATGGTCCCTTTTACTCTCATGCTCTTCACCTAGCATTGTTTTAAGGTAATAAAAAAAAAAAAAGGAATTGGAGGTGTTTCTTCTTGTTCAGACAAAAAAGAAACAGACAAAAAAACCCAAACCCTCACCACTAGAAAGCATACTACAGTTAAGAAAAAGTGAGAAAATGTGTGGTATTGACAGAGAGAAATTTACAATCATTCAGTTGATGAATCCAGATTTAGTGGAACTTTAGGGTAAGTGACCTTTCTTGGTCCCATGCTTTTTTGATTCTTTCATTCTTGACTTAATCTTATCCAAGATTTTAAACCCATGACAATTAGTTTTAGTTACTGCCAGCTGTGCGTTGAGGAACTCTATCAAATGAAGGCCTTACCTTCCATGAGTATGAGTAGTTTCTTGTCCTTACAAAGACATCCTTAACCTGATGGTGAGAAGTGGCAGACGGGGGACATGAAGGCTAGTTTGTTTGCAAGAATGTGTTTCTGACATAATGCTAAGACGAAATTTGACAACTGATGTCCAGTTGTTCCCTCCTCATTTCTGAAACTCCTATACACACTGATTCCAGAGTGCACTTCAGTAGAAGACACCCTGTTCAAATTGGAACTTCTTCTCATCGGATCCCTAAAATTCGTCTGGAAGTCACAAGCATTAATGGAAGCTAAATAGAGGCTTAAACAGAAGTTGATGGTGTTCTTGGAAAAATATTTTAATATTAAACATTGGAAAACGAGGCAAGACCTGGCTTTCGGATTTGGATGTTAAAAGTTGTGGTTAATCAGTTGCATATCTGGAGGTGCTATTACTCAGCTTATAAGGACATGTAAACTGACTTTTTCAAAACCTGTTGTCGTAGCCCATACCTTTTCTCTCGATGACTCACTTTTCTGTTGTTCCAGAGAGAGACCTTTTTGGAGCAGAACCTTTTGACCCTTTTAGCTGCGGAGCAGGAGATTTCCCTCCAGACATTCAGTCCAAACTAGATGAGATGCAGGTAACTATTGAGTTATCGATTAGGCAGTTTTCTATGGCTGTATGACTATTCTTGAAATACGTGTTTGTAGTATTCTGAAAATGTATTCCAGACTGCACACACAAATACATAGAAAAAAAACCCAAACTATTTCTGACTATCTTTTGTAAGTATATCTCATCATCTTTGAGTTGAAGTTCGAATTTGCCTGAAGATCCTTACAAATGTTAGCCCGTAGTATTAATACAGACACCTGCACTAATTTAGGGTTTCTCAGTAGTGTAATCAAAATGGATACTGCTACTCCTGCCTGGGAAGGGACTGAGTGAGCTGAAAAAAGAGAGCTGAGGCAAAAGCCCTACAGATACATTGGTGCTGTTACTCTTCAGTTCCAGCAATCACCACCTCCCCACTATACCCTGATCTTCCCCCTCAGTGAGATTACTCTGTTTTTTCATAGCATTGGCATAGGCAAAGTACATGCTTAAGGGGCCATGGCAATTTTCTGCTGCTTTAAAAATAGCGGTATTTGACTAAAGCACTCTGGGACAATTAAACTATTGAGAATTGATTCAAGAATTCTGAACTGATGGGTTTCTATCAGAAAATGGTTGCTACTTCTGAAACACTCGATAGTATCTGTTCTGTTATTGGCCCAATTTTGAAGCAATTCTAGGAGAAAGTCTTCAAGTTTTGGAATAAATCACTCTCTTCAGTCAAAGTTTCCAAACTGCTAGTTCCTTGCCAGCTTGCTTGTCTGTTACTTTTCAGCAGTCTGCCAGTGAAATGGAAGGCTGAAAATACTGGGAACATGAATTTCTAGGATCCTAGCTTCTCAGCAGAAAGTGCTCCCAGGGCTTCCAGCCCTCTTGTATCTCAAGAGCCCACAGAGTTCAAGAGCTAGCTCTCGGGCACCTTCAGTTCCTCTCTTCTGCCTGGAGAGCAGCAGAAACATTTCAAAATGGCTAAAATAAAATGTAAATACTGTTTAATTTACCTAAGTAAAATGTTTGAATTCCTCTTCATTGTGAAATTTCACTTTCCATGGCAGTTTACGATGGTGCCACTGGCAAACTCTGCTCACTGCAAAGTAAGACGTTTAGATTCTTGCTTACCTGTACTTTGGCCCACATAATTTCAGATGGTAGTAAAAGCCAAAATTGGCTTCTTTGCAATTTCCTTAAAAATGCTTCTGTTTTGTGAATGCTATAATGTTATTACCAAGCCCTTTTAGCACAAAAAGCAAATCTTTTAGCACCTCACATTGATATATATCAATGTTTCCATTGTGTATAGCCTATTTTAGGAAAAAGTGTACTGTAGTATCTGTGGATACTAGGAAGACTCCTGTGACTATAGCTAAATGTCACACACTAAGAGTGCTTACTACAGGTAACTTTTTGACCAATTTTTGTATTGTTAACATTTAAGGCTGCAAAGGGTTATCCCCTCAGAAAACATCAGTGAATGGAACAGTAGAAATCTTTATCAAAGATTTTTGAAGTAATAAAATGAAAAACTCATGTCATTGTTTGTACTCTTCACCTGGAAAAGCAGACAAACAACTAATAAAAAAACTGCTAAACCTTAGGGCGTTACTATGTCCTATTGTAAAGAATGTTGCATTGGTCAGGTATTCCCCCACGCACATGTGAGTTTTGTTTTTTCCAACTTTTTTGCATGCTTTATAGTCTCACAATCAGAGAGTCTAGCGTATCAGTCTTAGTATACCCTGACATTTGCACTGGAAATTAATTAGTGAGTTTTAATGTAGGCACAAAACTTGTTCAGGTACAATCCAATTGAGAAGTGTAAAGCTGACAGGGTATGTGTGGGGAAAAAATAATATTCTGACTTTGGCCAAAGCAAGAGCTGTGTGCAGTTACTTTACTAGGTGATTGGTGCAAAATACAGATTAAAACATGTTTTTCCTAATATCTCTTTTATCTTCTTGTGCTTTCCTGGGTGCCTAGCGTCAGCGATGGTTGGTATATCATATTTTAATAATGGTATTTAAAGCATTTGCAGTTGAAGTGTGTATGTGTTCATGTCTGGTGTTTTTATTTTTATGTATGTGTGTGTACATATATTTATAAACTTTCAAGATTTATATTTTATGTATACAATTCTGTCAGGGCCATTTCAATTTTTAGGGGCCTGCAATTTTTAGGGTAGGGACAGCTGATTTTAGTTTTCTTTAGTCTGCCTTATCAGCTGCTAATAATACTAAGCCTTCATTTTCATTGCTGTTTATTTTCCGTGTGAACTAGTGAAATCTCCAGTTTCATTATCAGATTGTCAGCAGTGAAATGTTGCAAGCAAAACCTTTGATACATAAATTTTTGTGTTAGTAGAATCACATTTGTGAATGTGTTTGTATTTGGAAATAATTCTTAAAAACTTGAAATGAGCAGACGGTAGCTGTGCTAGAAGTTAATGGTTGTTAGATACACAGCCTCTACGAAGGAAGGTGAAATGGATGCTACAAAAGATAAAAGCATACAATAGGTAATGTGCTCTGGGAAAGCTGATGTTAAGAAACATGAAAGAAAAATGTAGGCATCTTTCCTTCTCTGGAATGCAAAGGGTTCTCTTCTGTTCGCATTATGAAAGTATAGCCTGAGTTTCAGTAAATACATATTCCATTAAATATATAAAAGTAAGTTGTTTATGAACACATCTAATAGTTCAAAATGCAAACTTATTCTAAGAGAGTATTAAATGCAGTTTATCCTACACTCAGAGCAGCAAGCAAGCTGCCTCGGTGCCAGGCAGTGACAGCCTGGTTGGAGAAGCTCAGTCCAGACTCTTATCCTATTCCTTGTGTAGGGTTATGTCAGATGCCTCAGCAAACATGTCCCAGTCTACAGAAAAGCTGTCTCGGCTTATGTGTGCGTTGGAAGGTGATGTGTAAGCAAAGTGGCAGAGGAAAGCACAGCAAGCAGAAGAGGCGTTGGAGAATAAACTCTTAAGTAGCGGGTGCTTTTCCTTTGCATCTGATATTCTGAACTTAATGAGATCAGATAAAGTTCTTTGACCTCTGGGGGAACATTTTTATGTTTAAACTTTAGTTAGGATCCAAGTTTCACACTTGAGCTCTTTCTATTCTGTTTCTCAGTCCAATCAATTTTTGGAGAGCTCGAAACTCAAACATGTGCTGAGATGTGACTTTTACAGCTCAGGCCTCTCTCTGATGACTATCCAACCTCCCGTTTCCCCCACCCTTATGCTGAAACATAATTTCATCCTCTCTATTTTGACTGTATCAGGACATTAATAAAATGAATATGTCTATTTTCTCAGAAATCTTGCAGCGAGGGGAAGTTTCCCGGGATCATGAATCATACCAGCAACAGCTGCTATAATTTATTAAAATCTCAAGGTAGTTAATATCATAAAGCTTCCAGGAGGTCCAAGCCATTCTCCCTGCATGGCCTGAAGCAGTCAATAGGCTTGTCATCTTTCCATCTGAAATAAGTTATGCTCAGCCCGCTAAATTATCTTCTCGGAGACGTGTAAATTTATCATTGGTTCATTGGGTTTGTGCTGACTTAAGTTCATTGAGCAAAGTCACTGTGAAATGATGAGTTAACCTCAGATCCATAAGGTTGACTTTGGCATATTTATCTTCTGATAAAATGGAGTTCTTTATCTTTTACTGTTCGCCGTTTTTTAACCAGAATAGCTCACGTCTTATTATTATAGACACAAAAAAAGTGGGAGTTTTGGAAGAGCGGTTGTTTTCAGGTTACTTTTTCTAGAGAAAAGAAGCTTTGCTCCTCCCCTTAAAAGACCAATCATCCTGTAGTACAATATCATCATTTTTCTGGGTAACTAAGATGTTTGGTCCTTGAGTTAAATCACCTTGGAAGTAAAAAACTTGCTTCACACTGTCATTGTGGGGATATGAACACAAAAGTGAGGCACAACATAGACACATACTTCATAGCCCTTCCTGTTTCCACTCCTGTCCAGTACCCAGGGGATGGCCTTTTTCTGCATTCCCTAAAAATCAGCAGATTCAAGAGAGTTTCTGACCACATGAGGAGTTACTGTTTCCTGAACCTTTAAAGTACAAGAAGCCATAGCACACAAGTTTTTTTAATGAACAGGGAGCGTTTTACGTTAAGAACATGTTATTAGAAGTTGAAATGTCTGAATTTCACAAGGCAAAATATTTTAAATACTGTGTATTAAAATTAATGATGTATTTTTATATATATAGTATGTAATGTGTACCAAGTGCTGACTATGTATGTCATTTTTAAAGAAAAAATATTCTGCCTAACACATTAATCGAGTTCATTAGAAAAAGATACTCAGAATTTATGATCTGCTCAGTCATTCCAACTGACTTCATTATTATTACAGCTGCGAATGCTGGGGTTTGGAGTGGAGAGTTGAAAGCAGGCATATGCTATAAGATGGATACTACAGTAATCATACAGCAGCTTCAAGTAGGAGCCCTAAGACTTGAGTGTCAGTTCAGGTGTATATATAAACTGTATTCCTGAAAGTGGACAAACAGCCCAAAGTGTTCTGCATTACTGTGAGAACTACAGCATAGGATACTTATTCTACTATCTGCATTAATCACAGTTCAACTGTGTCTGGATGTAAAGGAGAATCTTTTCTTAAAACCTTGTCTTCCTATGGCTTGCTTGACTACTGGCAGCTGATTGGAATTTATTTTTTTTTATTATATCATATATTTGCAAAAGTATGGTTTTGGAGATTCCAAAAATTATTTAAGAATTGGGAGTTATTTTTCAAAACTTGAGTGATTAGGAATGGAGATGGCTGTGGGAGATTTGAAGTCTGTGCTTTCCTCATCTCTGGAAATTTCTTTGCAATCACTTTGCCAAAGAGTCTACTGGATGAGGACATTGTGATTTCCTTTTTGAGGGCTGTGTTTAATTTAATTGGAATATTGGTTGGGATAATACAGCTTTCTTTGATTTATACTCCCACGCACTTTGTGTTGTCCACTTAAGTATTCATGAAGAAAAAATTCTGGATTTTACATTATTTTAAAATCTGAAAAATGCCCAGATGGCTATCTAGAGTGCCTTGATGTTGTCTTTATGTTGTTGGCCTTTTTTGATCCTGTGGTGGGCATGAAAGTTTCAGCCTACTAGTAACGGTACTATCTGACCCTTGATGATAGTAGTTTTTGTGTGATTTAGCAGGTGAGCATTGAAATGTCATGTTCCTGTTATAGAGCTATGTTCATAAGCCATTTTTAACCATGCATGTTTTAACACTGCATTTCCTGGCACTGTAGTAGCAGGTTTTACTTCCCTATCAATTCTGCCTGTAACAGAAGCTGGGTTCTCAGGTAGGCAACTGATAACACCTGGCAACCATATCACTATTTTCTTTTAGAATGGACAACAGTTCATTATGTTAATAAAGTTAAAAGGCTTTTTAAATAATTATGATCCCTATAGTGCAGCAATCTCTTAATGGATTAACATTGATCACATTGCAAATATGTGAAAATGTGATTGTTTTAAATGCAAAATATCACAGCTTAAAAGAGGAGAAGGACTAAATGGGGGAGGAAGTGGTCTGGAGTGAAGTTGCGGGTGGAAAGGTCAAGGAGACTACTGTTCTTCAGGAGAGCAGAAATTGTTCAAAGTCAAGTCAAAGCAAACACAAGCTAAGTGATAAGTGACAAAATATCCATTTGTATGGAATAAAACAAAAATTTAAAAACCCCACGTGATCCACATAGAAGCAATGAGATCTGTGCGCTTCCAAAATGCTTAATCTGCTTTGCTCTTAGCTAGCCCGAAAAAGGACATTGGAAGCGTAGCTACGTCAGACACCAACAAACAATGCTTAAATGTACGGAAGAAAGATAACAGCATGCAGGACATGAATGGGGTATGTGTTCGGTGAGAGGGCTCTCTGGATTGCTAAGAATGAAGCTGGTTGTCCTTGTTAAACCAGTTGCCGTAGGTGTTCTACTATTGCAGCTGTATCAAGCATCCACAGGTTGAAGCACAAACTCTGCCCTTTACAAGCTGAAGCCCGGAAGCAGCTGTTAAATACTTCAAAAGATCAGCATTTCAGACACACTGTAACTGAGGGGTTTACAATTCAACAGGCGAGACTGTAGGGCTGATCCTCTGAATTCTGCTCCTGTGTGAGGAGTCCTCCTTTGACTGCAGTTACATCAATTAATCATATCCTTTGCTTCAATGAACAATGGCTGTTCATAACAGGATGTGTTTGACTTGGAATTTCAGATACTGTTTGCTTGAAATATCTTTAGCGTTGAATGCTCTTCCTGTTAGCCCTTTGAAAAATATAGAGGGGGAAAGCAAAAAAGATGTCAAGTACGCCAGTGAGCTTTAGCAGCACCATGTCACCCAGGTAGGGCAAACTGGGTAGCACAGTTGGAGAAGGTTTACACCACAGCACTGCTGCTGGCTCATCATCTCATAGTATGAATCTGCCTTTAGGAAAATTCAAATTTTACTTGGAAAATCTCAGATCATTTAGTAGCATTACTCTCATGGCAGTAGCTGGTATTAACAGTAGCTATTGCCAGGAAGTTTATTCTGTTTCTTAGCGTTACTCTCATGGCAGTAGCTGGTATTAAATATGGTTATTAAATATTCATACGCTTTTAAAATTCTAGCCTGTGGTTTAATTTTGTTTGAAATTAAGCTGGTTTGACTTAAGATTTATCTTTTAAAGCCAAAAGATATGTTCTTGAGGTACTGCTGTGTATTTTGAGAAAAGGCTTGAGTTTATGCCTAATCCCAGTACAGATTGCTTTACAAAAAGATTTGTTTACAAGATGTTCGCTTCATCAAAGCACATATTATTGATTTCATAGCGCACAATCAGCATTCTCTAAGTGAACTATATGTTAAGACAATGGTGAACTGAACATCCTGACAGCTGCTGCTGGAGTTGATGTTCTCATGGCGTTTCTATTCATACCCTTTGTTTCCAATTGCTTATAGCCTTACAGTACTTCCACCCAACAGACTGAAATTTTCTTGACTCAAAGATGACTTTTCTCTTGAAGGTCAAGCCACAATTATTCAGCTTCTTTTAAAGCAAAAAGAGAAATGAAAACAAGAGCACTTCTCCTGTTTTAAAAGTGCTGTTGTTATTGTAGAACTGGTGCAAGCTAAGTACGTTTTGTAAACCAAAGGCAGGTACTTATAGAATTAATTTCTTTTATGACAGAGGGGGTGGTAGCATCTAGCTTATAACCATTTTTGTGTTTCTACTAATAAAACTAATGTAAGTAAAAAGAGGAGTTTCGGTCAAAACTTTTAAAGAAATTCTTTTCACTTTCTGAAGACCACTGCATTTTATCTGCCCGAGTTACATGCTTTTGAAATGCACAGTGTGCTCATTTGCAATAGAGTAAGTATGATTTTATTTGCCTTTTTAGCGAAGGTCAGATGGCAGTAGGCTGTAAAGCGTACACCTGTCAATTTAGCTGTGCAGGGAGCGATTCAAAACAAACCTCTGAGAGGTAGTTGAGTACTATACTTTTTGCTGGACTACTAGTAGGATAAGGGATTACTGACTGTAGGAGACATCTGGTATTAGTAATAATGTCTGTGACTTACCTGAATCTTTAAAGTGTAAATATACTAAACTCTTTGCTCACATAGCCCTAATCTTTCCTGCTTATAAATCATGTTGAGTTTTACTCAGAGACAACATGGTGCAAGTCAAGCTTGTTTGTTTTTCTATCAACCTATGTATATGAATTTTCAGTATTTTTATTCTATAGTAATTTCTTCATTTTATATACATACTTTATTTCTTCTGTTGCATGGGTTATATCCTTTTATAACTTAACCACTAAGACTTATCAAAAATTGGCTGACCAAATAATGTAAATGTCTATGAATTCACTCTGAAGTTTCGTTATGGTTTATCTGCCTAAAGATGAGCTCAAATTTAGGTGGTTTTAGATAGAGAGCTTAATCCTCCAGAAATCACTTTCCTTTTTATTAACTATGTCTTGTTTCATTGCAGGAGGGGTTCAAAATGGGATTAACTCTTGAAGGCACAGTATTTAGTCTTGACCCACTAGACAGCAGGTGCTGATGACAAGAAACTAAATATGAAATTCCTACGCAGTGGTTTTTTTAAATTCTGAACATGTATTCACAGATATTATTCATGTGCCAAAAATTGCTTTCTTCAACCTGTAAACTCTTGTGAGGTTTGCTTCTGTAAAAATCCAACTTAGTTCCAGTCTTTCCCTGTACAAATGTAAAAATTGTATTTGTTTATGAAATATGAATTAAATTACGCTGTTGTGTTTCTTTCTCTCACACTTTGGCCCGAGTTTACTACGCTTTATGACTATTAGCCTGGAGAAGTTCTTTAAAAAGCTCACACATACCTCTCTCTGTTTGCAGACGTGCAAGCATGATTTTTACATAATATTTTACCTGGCAGCATTTTGAAATTATGCTTTTAAACCATTATTTAATATTCAAGCAGTAAAAAGATTAATATCTAGTACAAAAAGTTCAAATTGTAGTGAAAAAGCAGAAAATACTAACTATTAATATATGCTTAAAAGGTAAATCTGGATGCCGTGTAATTGATTTCCATTACTGTGTATGGTTACCATGCTGTATATATGTTGTTATTAGTTTATAAAATACAGAAGATCTTTAGGTCCTTAATTCGTATTTTAGAAACTAACAAATTATTAGTATGCTAATTAGTGTTTCATGAGCATAGAACTACTGCTAAATTGCAGAATGGACAAAATAACTGCCCTTTGTTTTGATACTTTACAGCTGAACTGTAAAGTATGTAGTTTGGAATTCATTACATGATAACCATAACTTAAAAAGAAGATTATGGTATTACATTTACTTAGGAATTTGCTTAATTTTGTGTATAAGCAGGCACTCCATTTACTGCGCTCAGTTCTGTAAGTTACTTTCAACACCTGAGCATTTACAGTCGGGCTCTGTTGAGTATTTTTTTCACTGTCTTCTGTAATGTTATATGTCTTACTATAATTTTGAAGCTTGCTGCAAGAATTCAATATAAGATAGTAAGTCCTTCATACCCACTGGCTGTTCATGTTACAGAAATAACTGCACACCAAAATTCTGAGCTGCTAGTGAGTTGAACGCTGACCTGTCTATGCATACTCTTCATTAACCTTTAGCATAAGCAATAAAATACCATCATAAACCTATCTCAGAAAATTATTATCATTAGTGCTTTGATGCTCAAACTCCACATTAGTTCAATTCAAAAACTAACATTTTCCCCTCAAAACTTACAGATGTGGAAAAAAAAAATCAGATTTTTTTTTTTGTATTTTCTTTCCTTTTTCATGAGGAGTGTCTTGTGATACTTATGGTTTTGTCCTTAACGGTTACAGTTTACACCAAAAATGCATTTTGCAAATTTGTCATCACGTGTATATCTTTGTGCCTTGTTCAACAAAGTACTTCTGCATATACCTTTGAAGTCCACTGAAATGAATGGGATTATTCCTTTGCTGAGTTTGACATATGCTGAGGTACCTTGCTGAATGGGGGCCTTAATGTTCTACATTACATTAGTCTTCCTATCTCTTATTCTCTGTTCAACATTCATATAGAGTATTATATATAAATATATATATTAAAAATATATAAAATCACTAACAAATAGAATAGTATATGTTTCATAAAGAAAAGTCTTTATAATTTTGTTTGTCATATAGTATTTTGGAATTTGTATAATGAGGATGTTTAGTAGCCACAGCAATGGCCTTTTTTAACAAATAGAATTTGTATTTTTATTGTACTTTAAAAAGCTTTATGTAATAAGCATCTATTCAGTGGTCATTTATTATCAATGGTAACACTAAGATAATATTTGCACATTTTAAGAAACCTTTTTCGTTACTGATTTTTATGATAGTTGACTGCAAATGGCATGGGTCAATATTACATACCTGTTCAGTCCATACAAAAAAATCAACATAGCAGTGCATTTTTAATGAAAAGATTATGTGATCCAATTGGAAACTGTATTTCTATGTAATCTCAAATGTCTGTTTAATTTTGCCTAAAATAAATGTTTTTAAATAAATTGCATCCTAGAACACAATGTTCATTCAGTACAATGCCCAGTGGAAGGGAGGGCGGAGGTGTGCTTAAATGTTGGGCAGGACCTGCCACAAAGAATGGTTTAGTGCTAAAATGTGTCAAAGTCACCTTATATGCTGGAAAGAATCTGATCTCAGCCACTGTAGAATAACTCCGATGTTTGACCTTTATTATTGAGTTTGGTCTAATTTGTAATCAGCAGAGAAAAAGCTTGTTCTGTATGCAGCTACCTAACACTAATAATTCGGGAGTAACTTTCTCCACGGTGCTTTATAGATTTAATGGACTGGGGGGAGTTGCCTTTTTTTTTCTTCCACACTTAGTTGCTCAATATACTGCACTACTAAATGACCCTAATGGTTGTTTAAGGAGTAAAGGATGTACTTGAAGACTCTCTGAATCCTGGAAAGCAACATCTTTAAATCAGGTGTGTTAATGGGACAGGCTGCAGCATATGCTGTTGATGCTTTTGAGAGAAAAAAACTAATCTTAAACCATCTGGGATTTACTTCCATTGCAAAATTTCTCTTCAAGCTAATACACAAAGCCCATCTAACCTCTGCCATAACCTAAAAAAAAAAGCTTGAGAGCTGGTTTGGACTGGGAATGTGAAGTGATTCTGCTAATTCTGTGACCATAGGCATTTTACTTGACAGAAGCCTGTAAGAAGAGAGTAACATCATTGACTAGGTTAGAGGTACGGTGCTAAATGAATTGTGAACGAGACTTCTTTTGGATTTGTAAATTTGCCTGCCAACAAAAATAAAACACCAATGTGATTGGGTGCTAACAGATTTATCCACACTTTTTTCTTCCTTTTGGATATCGTTTTCTTCTCTTTTTTTTTTTATCCATAAAGTTCTTTAAACTGTGATCACCCTGCTGATCATGCTAACTCTGACTGTATTGCTTTGTGGCTGTGTAATACTAGATTTCAGTTCTCCTTGTCAGCTGCTCAACAACTGCACTGGCGTGTCATACCAAGCTATGTTAACACCTAGAAGCAAGATTCTTCACTTTCTGTTCCTTTTTTTTTCCTATGATATGGACTATTTTTTCTCTTTCTACCTGCCTGTTACACCCTACCTGAGTAGTTGAGGTGCTCAGGTTAGAAGTCTTAAGTCAAATAAGCTGCTGCATGGTGAGTTTGTGTGGGTTTTTTTAACCTTTGATAAATTACTGAGCATCACTGCAGGATGCTCATAAGCTTAACCCGTTGTCTTGACTTCAGATTGATTTCTGAGTGGCTGTATTTTGGCCTTCCATATGACAGAGATGATTTGCGCTAAACTGAAAATTGATCAAATTGCTCAAATTGGCAAAGATCAAATCCTTCATGTGGTAAAAGGAATTACATTTCATTTTGGCTTCATTTGTGGAAAGAAAGAAAGGAAAAAGAAAATTCTCACACTTGCAGAAGTAAGCGTGGTTGTGTAATCCCAGAGGTGGTTGAATGTGCCAAGGAATGGGCTGGCTCCAAGACTTCATTATGATGATTATTTTTCAATTTGCGGAACTAAGCACCGTCTCATTCTCACCGAGCAATTCTGCTTCACAAAAGAAGTCTCTTCTGCAAAGGAAGAGAGTGCCACTGCCTGAGAAATCTCTAGTCAAACATCCAGAGCTCCTATTTTAATTACATCCTGTCAGTCACTAGAGATCATCATCACCCTTTGGACACCCTCTTAAGGCAAATAAATATGTTAATACTTGCAGGCAAGCTCTCAGCTTTCTTAATTTGACACTGAGGTTTAGTTGTTGCTCAGGATGGATGAGGATTCATCAGAGGATGTAGAAGTCACACTTTAAAAAAAAAAAAAAATCTGAATAACTGGCCATATGTTTTAAAATTCAGCCCAAAATGCCTGCTAGTGGGTGTTCTGTAAGCTTCAGCTAAAAGACAGCAAGTAAGCTTTGGTACATAATTAGCCAGCGTTTTTCCACCATTTTAAGACATATTCTTAATGAAAGACTGAGACATACATTGCTTTGTCAGCTGGTGAAAACTACATAGCAGTACTTGTCAACAAAATAGAGAGCAGGTTTTCAAATATATAATTTTGGTCAGGTATTTCAGAATGGTAGGTAACGTTTTGTCGAAATGAAATTCTGACATTTGTAATATATGCAGCCTTCTGGAGGTGCTTCAACATTAAGCGAGTGTTGGTGCATAGATAAAGAAACTGCAGATTTATTTATTCATCAGACCAAAACACTTCCTGGAACTACATGACTCTTTCAGTGGATTTCATGGGCTGCATACGTAATATTTGTGTGTGATGGGGTAAAGGTTTCTGAACATATGAATATGCGATTTACCTTTTATGTTCAAGAAATTTCCTGAGAGTCTAATTTATGTATAGTCTCCTACAGTGAATTCTGGAATGGATTGAACCTATTTCAAGGCTCATATGAATGACAGCAACCAAACCCAGTACATTTGAGCTTTTTTACTTTTTTTTTTTCTTTTTCCCCCACTATTTATTTCAGCAAAGCTTATGCCTTGCAATAAAGAATAAGAAGGAATAGAAATAGATTAGGAGGGAAGTACAGAAGAAAATTAAAGGGGGGAAAATACCATCTTGTGCCAACATCGTGCAATTTAGTACCATTGCATTTTTTTGTGAACTTAACTGATTTGATAACTTCTCTGGTTCTGCCCAGTCACTTTTGATGCTTACTTCAGGATTGCACAAGGGCAGCCAAGAAGCAGATTTACCATATTTGCAGTCCACAAGAACTGCTATTGGAGCTATTTCAGCTAGCCAGAAAAAAGGAATGTTTTTCCTACCGCTTGTAGTCTTCTTACACAGAGTAGGTGACTCACAGTGAGCCTCTTCTAAGGGGCCTGCTTGCCATAAGCTCCAGTTTCCATCCATTTATCCTAATTTCTAGTAGTTTGTACTGTATTAAAGACCTATCTAAGTTGTTTTTCTGATTAAGGCTTCTGGAAGGAGAGTTTTCTGTACTAAACCATTACAAAAGTGCCATAGCTAATTTTTAAATGCCTATTAATAAATTGTTTATATAAACTAATCTCCTTATGATAAGCGCTTTCCCAAAACAGGAGTGTTGGAATATATAGAAGAATTTTCATCAGTTCCGTTTTCTTTGCAGCTTCATCCTACACAAGAACTTTTCTGACTAAAAAGCAACTCAGAAAATCTATTCAACTGAGAATTTGTAAAAGCTACTTGGGGCTCTACCATGTGTGGCATTTAAATTGTTGCAAGTTTTATTTCCTGTATGATTGTGTTCTGTAAGCATTTTGTTCACTAAAAACAAGATGCTTTTTGAAGCTTCTGCACAAAAATTAGAATTGGAATATTTTGAGCATGTTTCACTGAAAATAACTAAATGAGTTCTCTAGGAATCTGTACTGGTTCACTTTAGAAAAGTATTGTGCGTTTTAAATATTTTGTGGTGTTCTTGATTTTTTTTTTTTTAAAGGAACTTTGATGTTTTCTAATAAAGTGATCCTTGATGCTGTGGAAAGACTGAGAATATACTTGGCCTGTGTGCTGCGTTGGGATAAGATTCTAAAGAAGGTGGGGGGGAACAACCAAGCGACAAAACCTATTTGAAGGGCCTTGTTAGACTGTAAAAATCTGTTTATTTCATGCCCTTCATTAATTTTTAGGGTATGTTAGAACAATATTATCATTCAGATATATACTTTGATAATTTTTTTGTAGTGGAAGAGAGCTACTATAATGGCAGATTAAAGTTACCTACAGTTTAAACAATGTAGGAATGGGTTTCCCATGTCTTTGCAACCTTATATGTATTAGAATACTATGAAGAAGCCAGAAGAGATCTGAATTTCTGAGACACTTCAACCCTGTAAAATAATGACATGATCACATGTAATTTGTGACAGATAAACGATGCAAACCAAGCAACTACATTTGGAAAGAAAGGTAAGTGAGTTTCTGAGATAAGTGAGAGTTAGTGAGAAATTTTACACGAGAATGAAAATGATCTGTGGGATTGCTTGTCTGCCCGGGCTTAGCCATGCTCTGTTCCCAAGTGAGGCAATATTTATGTAGTTTTAACTGATGATCTGACATACTGCTTTTGAGAAGCAAAACAAAAATTAAAAAAAAAAAATATGTTTGACGCTGTTTCCAGATTATCAATAGAAGTGTCTATAATGATCAAAAGTTTGAATCTTGATGTTACAAGTTCTGTGTCTGTCTTCTCATCTTTAAGGTTGTGAGTCTACACTAAAATCTGTCCTTCAGGGAGTTTAAGGATTGTTAGCATTCACTCTCTGTGTTTTGATAGCACTTGTACATTGCCATAATATTTAATGTACATTGTAGAAAGACTAGAGAAGGCTGTGATCTGTATCATCACAATTGGATGCTGTCATAACATCGCAATGGATTGATGTATGAAACTGAAGCAATATAATATCATAGAAGTTTCCATTATTTAAAAGTCCTTTAAAATTGTAGGTATTTTAAAAGAACCGAGTGTTATATAAAAAGCAGAAATGTGTGACTAGAGACCTAAGTAAACAAGATAAATTGCCTCTTGGCACTCCAATAAACAAACCAGTAAGGCCACTAAAGCCACATGAGTCATATAGCCATAAAGAATTTACATGAAACTTAGGAAAACAGGGATTTGTTTTCTCAGGACCACAGATTCAGTCTCTCATAGACCTCCCCAGTTAAAAAGTTCAATGCCGAAGGGAAAAAAAAAAATCTCTCACGATACTCTTAACAATATTTGACTCTGCTCCAATGTATTGCTGTAGATAAGTTTACAGCAAGGTTGGACGAGAAACATGATTGTCACAAGCAGTAGTGCAGACTGCGCATTGTGAGAGTTCAACCATTTAGAAATAATAGCATTACTTGTAAAAGGCATTTGCCACTGAAAAAGTGTAAGAGATGATTATTATGACTTTAGCAGTCTTATTTTAAAATATGCCGGGAAGGATTCAGATTCTTGGTGTGATCATACATAAACTATATGGTTGCAAAGTGTACTGGGAAGCAATGAGAAAAGGCGGTGTAAAAATGAGAAAGCTGATGTAAATGAGATTATCACCAGGAAAACCTGAATTGGTGTGACAACACAGACAACAGAAAACACTCGCATGATGTTTAACTGCTGTGAAAAGATAATTTTTAAAGTATCTGTGAACTTTTAACTGATTCAGAAAATGCTACAAAGCAGTATCTATCAAATGCCTAAATACTACTGTATCACTGTTAAGTTTCATTTTTCAGAAAAAAATGTGGGCAAACTGTTTACAATATCTAAAGTGATATTTGCTTATTGATCTATTCACATTAAAACGGGAAAGCTGATATCTATAGCTGTATGCATGGCATCATGTGGTGTGCAGGCAATAATGTGCAAACAAGTATGCTGAATGTTTCTCCTACAGAGACCGACGCTTCGAAATGTGGCTCTGGAGTCAGGAGGGGAGTTTGAGGTGGTTAAAGGGGGAGGTGCTTCATACGCCACAAGTTCTGGATGAGAATACAGATTGCCAGAGCTGACAGAGGTTGTGGAAATGTCAAGTCGTTCTCCATCAGGATTTCAAGCACAATGCAAATAAGTGCAGACAGATGTCGAAGGCATTCCAGGCACTGGCCCCTCTCTCAGCTGTTATAAAGCAGAGAACATTTTAAACTTTCTTTTTCTCAGCCTGAGAGTAAACCCATGGGAAAAAGTACCTTCAGATACATTCCAGCAGAATTTAGATTAAATAGGGACACATTCTGACTCTCCATATTTAATTAAAAAGCAAGAAGACAGTAAGCAAGAGAGAGTTCAATGCTATATATAAAAAATGCATTACCTCTATTTTTTATAAATGCAAGCTTTTGAAACTTGGAGTAGTTATTTGTACATAGAGCATTCTAGCTTCTGTTTGTTTGAATATTACTTATTTTTCTTATAATTGCTTAGATTTTATGAATTCATTTCTGGTTTTTCACTATTTTAGTTTTCCTAGCGAACCTTCTGGAAAAGCATGAAGTATGTGGGCTATGTATATTTCAATATTCAGATGTTTCTGCCTAGAAATAATGGTGAGACACCTTTCTTCCTTAAAACCTAAAATCCAGTCGTCTTCCTAGGAATCACAAATTGCATGCTGATGTTTCGAAGGGTAAGCAAGCCTACCAAGGAAAGCTGGAAAAAATATTGTGGTTGGCCCCGAGAAGCACGCTGTCTGCCAGGAATGCTGGATTAGTTTGTAATCTACGTCTCCGTGTCTCCTTATGGTTGTGGTTCTTTTTCCCACACCTTATGCAACAGCATCACACGGCTTGAGCGTTGCTTGAAAATGATCCAGCGTTACACGCTCGGAAAGTGATATTTGTGGCTGCTTTCCCCAAAAACACTCTTAAGCAGGAGCTACTGGGGAGTTTGTGCCTATTTAGGTCAAGCATACAGAGAAGCAGGTTCTGAGGCAGGGGCAATTTAAGGTTTTTGAAGTCTTGCAAACTGCTTGAAGAGCCTTGCTCCGCTTTTTTTCTGACCTAAGATACCAAAGGCAATAACTTCCAGTGCCGAGACCAGCTGTGCAGGTTGACTACAGCTGTGTTTCCAGTTGGGAAACTGGGAGAGGACAGTAAAAACTGGCAGATGGTGTCACTGCAAACACACAACTTGATGCAGGCACCTCTGAAACTATTTAAATACTATGTTTTGAATTCTGCAGAATATGTTAAGTCCTAAGTTTTTTTGTTCCCCCACCTTTTCTGTTGTCCAACTAATATCTCCTTAATTCTCTTTTTAGGGCAGCTTCTTAGGGCAATGTTGCTCGCACCTTGTAGTCTGTCTGTTTTTTATCCAGCCAGCTGTTGACTGTTTGTTTTATTCTACTGTTATAGTTTATGTCCTAACAACGCATAATGAATATATGCTAGCAGAACGTTGCCAAATTTATAAAGCAGGAAAAGAGAACAGTGCCATACCTTTGTTTTATAAAAATAATTTCTGACCAAAATTCTCATGTGCTGCTCTGGGATTGCCTTCTATGTATCAGCTTTTCAAAACTGATTTGTTAGGGCGAGTGTGCATTTACCTTCCAGTTGCACTGCTGTATTGGCTGATTCCCAGTTTCTTTACCATTTTTACTATGGTGGGATAAAGTTAGGAAAATTCACCTGCCTCTTTTTATATCTCCTAGTGTTATTGGGTGGCAGACCATTCCTTTATCTTCATCTGTGTCTGCATATTGAGATGTAGACATAAGTAAGACTATATGTATATACTGTATCTTTTTATATTGTTCCACTGCTGTGATCCTTATTCCTTTAAACTAAAAAAAGGTCAGAAGTTCAGGATAAGGGCATTAAAGGCCCTCTGCAGGGGAGCCACGTACCAGGAGGCCACGCTGCCAAGGAGATTCACCCTGGGCTTCTGGCACCACAACTGTCTCTGTAAACCTTGAGGGCAGCTGTGGGGTTCTGACTTCTGGACTTGCCTGTTCAGGTTACCCTCTGGTGCTCAGCACATCAGTGTCCAGCAGTGGGCAGGCCTATTCGCGTGAACCTTTACAGCCACCTGTGTAGCAACAGTCTCTTGCTTCCAGTCCTGTGATTCAGAGACGTGCATGTATGCAGTGGGACAAACAAGTCTGTTGCAGCCATCAACTCTGTGCTGTTTCACAAGGCCTTCTGTCCCCCGCTGTACCTTGAGCAAGTCAGACGGGTGGATAAGTTCACCTCCTGCAAGGTGGCACATGGTAGAGTTCGCTGTTGCTGTAGACGTTCATCAGACCCAGATATGCAGGAGGGGTTGTGTGGCCCAGCAGGCCCATCTTGCACTACCTCCCTGGAGATGGTGACTGGTATAGTTGAAGCTGTTAGAGGCAGCAAAGAGCCATTCCTGTCAGAGTAGGAACAGGAGGACGAAGCAGCCCAGGAACCCCAGCCCTGGCTGGCCTTGTTGACTGTGAAACACCTGATGTGCCAGGATGACTTGCACACACTGATAGAGTGTCTGTACCCTGCTCTGAACTTAAATAAGCCTTTGATGTTTCAGCTCTGGATTTCTCCTTTCTCTTCCAGCTCCCCTCTTCCTCACCCGAGCAGTCCCTGTGCCAGCACCAGCATCGTGCTTGCATAATTACAGCCATATCCATTAGTCTGGTCTCTTGACGAGTTTATACAGGACTTTCCTTCCTGCTCTTGAAAAGAAATCCTGTATTGAACCTCACTTGATAGGCCTTAATTGTTTTTTCTCCGCAAGCTTTAATTGCTTCCTGTGGAGCGTCTGTCTCTGCTGAGAGAGAAACCAGGCTGCCAAGCACCACTGCTATAGAACCTGTTTGAAGCCTAAGTATTTAAACCTCATGAAAGGCAGACTAGATACTTCTTATGAATCAGTCCCAGCTTCCCTTTAAAGTCTGTCTGGAACCACTTTCTTTGTGTGGCTGCCATCATGGTCCTCAGCAGTTCATTTGGTGAGGAGACGCTGGTTGAGGCCAAGCCAAATGTACTCTTGATCTCCACAGTGCTCTCTCAGGACCTGTCTGTGGCTATGGCAGATTAAATGCACATGGAAAAGTGAATTGCTGCCCCACAGGCTTGGCTGCCTTGACTATCCAACCTCTGCCACCCACGCAATTCTCTGTGACCAATATTCCTGTTAATATTTTCATCCTCCTTTGCATTGCTGCAGGCCCGTGTGCTAATTGCTAGGAATTCCAAAAAAGAGACCAAAGGCAGTGCATCCTTCAAATGCGTGCATTAACTCAGGATAAGACCACACATCCAAGCAGACAGTAAAGCTTCCAGTTTCAGGTCCACCACTGATTGATGGATTAATTTGCTAATTCCCTAATGCCTCCGGCTGTCTCAAGTCCTGGGAACTCCAGGGCACAGTCAGGATCCTGTGCAAGGGGTTTCCTTGATGGTTGGAGGAAACATGTCAGGCAGCAATGAAAAGGAAGACCCTGAGAAGGTTCTTGTGGTTGAAGTCCTCCCACAAACTTCTTTCCTTTTCAACTTCATTAGATATAAGTAGCTTTTCTTCTGGGTCATTGCCAGTGTGGCCAGGGGCTGTCCAGACTTTGGCTGCGGGTAAAATACTCTTCAGTCAGAGATGGTTCTGGTGGAGAGAAGAGCAGTGTGTGCTGCAGCCAGGCCTGTGGGAACAGTAGGATGCAGTCTGTCCATCCGCGGACTGCCAAGCCTTTGGCTGGGCCAGGCCAGGTTCTGACAGCTTTATCAGTTTCCTTTGGAAGCTGCAGCTGGAGCTGGTGTCTGGGCAGTCCGGCTGGGTAAACAAGCATAAGCACAAGGGTTGGTGGGAGAGGTTTGGGTTGGGGACAAAAATGACGAGCTTTCACATTAGCAGCCTGTTATTGTAATTAGAAGGGAGAGGCACAGGAAAGACTTGCCATCGAGGACAGTGCAGGGAAAGGCAAGAGAGAAAGCGGCATCATTCTGTTGCTCAATCACTCTTTCTATCTTGTGTCAGCATTTTTTTAGCAGCAAAAAGAGCAACAAACCACATTTTGTGTTAGTATGTATATGCACAGAGCATTTATTGTAGACCTTCTGTGGCACTTAGGGCACCCTCTTTAGCTTCCCACGTACTTGCTGCCTGACTTCATGCCCAATGGTTGATGGGTGTGGAACCCGTGATAATGCATGGAGAGAGCAGTCCTTCTGCACTCAATGTGTGTTTCAAAGTTGTGGGACTTATTAACTGCTAACAGCAAGGAATTCCTTGGTCCTTGGAGGGATATATATTTATGTTGGTGCATGGGAGTACAATCTTATGTGATCCTTTCATGGATTATTATACATTTAATTTAATTGGTATTGTTTCATAATAACCATTATTGACAGAATATAATAAATCATTTCAAGATGATAGTGGTTCTCCCTGTGATTGTCCCATAGACACCCTTAGATACTTGCCAGGTAACATCTCCTCCAGGGCTGACAGACATTGTTCTTCCCCTATAATAATTAGCATAACGTATTTCTAATCCTATCTCTGGGGAATCTAGTTAATTCTTGTTTGTCCTCCTCTGGAATAAGGAAAAATGTTTAAGTAAAGTTCATAATAATATAATTACCTACATTAATATGAAGTCAACCTGCAGTTTGGAAAAAATAAAAAATATTTGCTTCCAAAGAATATGGCAAGAGTGGGTTATCAACAAACACATTAAATTCCATCTTTTGGCTTTAATCATGCAGATACTTATATATATTTATAAAATACATAGATAATTTCAAACAAAAATAAACCCAAAGATCTTCTGGAAGAGCATACAATAGCACAGTAAGTAACCGGATGAATTAGATGCAAGAGCTGTGGTCTTCATCACTGCCACATTAATGCTGCTATGAATCTTGTGAAATACTATTGTCCATCCAGACTTTTACTGCAATCTACAAACTTACATTCCTGAATCTCAATTTATATGACATAGAGTTTATGCCAAATTTGCTTCACGGATCTAAAAAAAAAACCCAAACTTGGAGAAAATAGGAATATTTTTATTTACTTTAGCATTTTCAGTGACGAATAAAGGGGAATTTCAAAGAAACTGATCAAGAATGGAAAGTTCTTGCTAAACTAAAAAGATGTTGCTTTGCTACAATTTGGCAGTTTGACATACTGGATATGTGTGACATGCTGTTATTCTAAAATGGGTAAGGCAATCTTATGGAGAAACGAAAATATATTACAATATGTCAGAGAGTTAAAGTGGAAGGGCAGTTTCATCAAAAGAAACACCACTTTTTGAAGAGGTTTTATTAGAACAAAAATTAGCTCATTTCACAACTTAGGCCAAGATAGCTATAATTATTTGTGGGATGTGTTCTCTCTTCTTTAGGTCTGTGTTTTCAGATATGTACATCCTATACTTGGGGTTTTTTTAACAAAATTGTTAGCATTGTAAAAAGTTACTTAGTTAATTTTCTCTTCCACCCAAATCATTCTGTGGGTTGGATGTTCCAACAGCCCTATATTGAGGTAAAGCAATGGGGTGCAAGAGGGAAGTGAGTAGCCTCCTCAGGAATCTAGTCTTATTCCGTCCCCACAGCTGCTGATCCTCTGTAGTTCAAGACCTCCTTCCCTGTGGAAGACTTTTACCCAGAATGGTTTTCAATGAATGACTTTTAAATTTGCCAGAACCAGCTTCTAAAGGTACCATGTTGTAAGCAGTAGACCTCCTTAGCTAAGGTTCTTCTTTCTCCTTCACACAGGGCTGTCACTGAAAGGACAGGCTTATAGAGCAAACTTTGACGTGGAAAGAGGAGGAAAGGGTGTTTCTGGGAAATGGAATGAAAACTGGGAAATAACATGATTAATATGTTATTCTTTGTTCAAGCATATACAAACCAACATCATCCAAAGCCACCATACAAAGGGTTAAAAAGAAGATTCATGTTCAGAAGATTCATGTATATTTCTTTTTAGCTAAGGACATTAGCATAATTTTTATTTTACCCTTTTTGTGCTTACCAATACTTTTGATCTATCCACAAAGCCCAGAGCGTTGCTTCCTGCAGGAAAAGAAAGAAGGATAATCTATAGTAAGAGACATTTTGATATTACTACTTTTCTAATATCTAAAGTTTTGAATCAGTCTATAGTTGTCCATTCTGTACTAGATAAAACTGTCGCTACCTGAGAGGTTACACCATAATGACTCAGTCAGGTTTTATCTTAGATCTTCAATCACATTTCACAGGAATGGCTGCAGGCTTTTGAAGAAATGTGCCGCACTTCTGAGAATGGATGCTCTGTAATCCTCGATGCAGCCTTTAGCCAATTTTCTGCCCTTCAGTTTATTATCAAAATTGAACAGATCATAAAGAAAGTTTTTATGTGTTTAACAAATGCCATGGTAGCATACATTAAAGTGGAAATAGAAAGTCCTATTTATTTCATAAGGAAAAAAAGTTTAAATGTTTATTAATAAATTAAATAATTATTCTTCAGCAACATTGTGTTTCTTAAGCCAAAAAATATCGCACTTAGAAAAACATAATGAAATGATGTAGATGAATATGCAGCCAGCATTTCCAAGGCAAAAAAAAGCCCAAACCAGTAAAAGCAATGGAAGAGTTTCTTGGTGCTTTTTCTGTTGAGCTGAATTACTCTGTGCTCTGAGTTGATGTTTTAACAATTTTTAGCTATCTTTAGCTATCTATTTAGCAAAACTGAACTGAAGTTAATTTCATTAATACTAATGTCTTTAGGTCAAATATTAGTAAGCTGTTTTTACTTCTCATCATATCTTAACTAATTTCTGAGTAACGCTTTTAGCGCGGTCACTAGTAACCCGACCTTCTTTCACATGACGTGACCACAAGCTGAACTCTGCAATGAAGATTTTACTTCTTCTGTTTTGTCCCTGATCTGAAGTGATATCAAGTTTCCGTTGTTTCTGGAAAAGCTCAAATCCAAGCTGAACTCCAACATGCTCTGTGGTTTTGATCTAAGTCTGAACATGCAGTTTGCAAATCTCAGGCTGCTTTGCTAGGAAAACCTTCGCAACCATCTGCTTCATTTTACTTACCAAAATTTTAGATTGATTTCAGTCACTGGCACAACAGGGGTGTCAAATCAGGCGTGCCCCATTTTTGTCCTCTTTTAGAGGCTTGGTAGAGGGAGAAGCTCGTATTGAATTGGCAATCATTTACTCTACAGCTATACCATAACAGCAGTGATTCATTCCCATTCAGAATGTTCCACCCTATCCATGAATATGGCAAGAGGGTAAAGAGAGCTGAGATACCTACATCTGAGAGAGCAGCCCACAGAAACCCTTCCAAACCACATAGGTGCCACAGTATCTGTGCCTTCAAATGTCTGCGAGACAGAAATAACCTTGCCTAAGCCAAGCACAAAAGGTTTTTCTCACCTCCATGAGGCGTTCCCAGGCTCAGCCAGCATAGAAGACCTCCCAGGACTTGACCGTGACACGTATGTAGTACCCACGCAGCTTCGTGTTAGTCAAGAGCACGGCAATAGTGGTCAAAACCACCGAGCGAATTTAGGGGAAGCAAAGGGGATGAACAAAGATGTTAGCTTTAGTGGCTTCCAACCTTTGCACGCTAGTATCGAGTGTGTCACCTGGGAAGTGGCTTTGACGTCCCATGGTTCAGTACGGCTGTTGCGAGTGCCTCATGGTATCTTAGGAAGTGACGATGCTGTGTGTCATTCAGGTTTGCTAATGCTGTGGGTTTTTTCATTTGCTTGGTTGGTTTGAGGATTTTTTTTTTATTATTTGTTTGTTTTAACAGATGAGGAAGAAGTACTTGCCATAGGATTAGAAGGGAAGCGGTCTGGAGGGAGGCTGGTTGGGAAGGAATATTTCCTTTACAGGGAGGAAGGACAGACATGTTGAAAGATGAGAGTTGGAGAAGATAGCTAGGAGAGCGCTCTGGAAAAAACAGCATTGCCATTATCTATACCTCTCACTAGAACTGTAAACAAGATAATTTAAACCACCTTGTTATTAAACAAAAGACTTTAAATCCTTGTAAAAACAATAGCTCATGGATTAAAAAAAATAAAAAATAAAAAGAAAGGAGAAAAAAAAAGAAAAATTGTACTAACAAAACACTTTATTATATTTTATGCTGTTTTAAAACACTTTTGCTTCCTGTTATTATCTTACTAGAGATTGAATAGGAATTGGTAAGAAATATAACATATAAGAAGAGTCCAGTATATTTTTTGTGGTCCTTTGAGGACACCAAAATATATATATAGGCCACTTTGTCCTACCACTTCAAACTCTGGGTATAAAATCCATGTAACATGTGAGCTGAGTGCAGCTTATTTCCACACTGAGACTCTATTGCAGGCTCAGTAACAGGCTGTACAGTTGTGAATGATAGCAGGGGAAGAGGGGTAGTTATGAGACTGTTGGCACTATTGCTTTCCAAATCCTGAACAGAACAAGGATCTTCATTTCAATTGTTTCTGTTTATTACTTTGGGTGTATTGCCCATTTAATTCCATTGCTGTACTTCTCTTCAGTAAAGCATATCACACAGCTATGATTTTAAACAATTACACAGGCCGCGTATTTATAGAAACTGAATCCCAGCAGGAGCCTGCAATGTTTCATAACAGCCTTTCTAAATGATTGCCTGGTGAAATGCTGACCACAGTGTAGTCGATTTAATTTCTATTACATGCAGATGGCTCTCTTTGTGTGGTTCACTTTGCTGTAACAGCATTCTGTGTCAAGGTGACACTGTACCCAATTACAGCAAGAATTAGCAACAAACTTAGTGATGTGCTTATTAGACTGTTTTATTTGGGAATTAGTTGATTTTGATTTTATTGATGCCCTTGGGGAAAATCCAACATGTTTTTTCTCAAAAGGTTTTGGATCTAAAATTAGTATTGCCAGAGATTATAAATTATCTGGGCTCATCTGCTGTTTCCACCTGTTAATAGAAAGTGCGACTACATGCTTTTCTTCTTGCTGATTGACGTTATGTGGTTTACTTTGAAAATTTTCTGTTTGCAAGGGTCCTTCCATTACAAACCTGAGATATTTGACAATCGAGCATCATCAGAACTGCATTAAAAGATAACCCATGTAGGTGTAACCTCTCTTAGATATCCTCACTTACACACAGATTGATTTTCCAACATTTTTAAACAATTTTTCTCAGGACCTAGGGGCAGTTCAGTACCCAAATTCTACAAAAACACCAGCTGATGCAACTCACGGTAAGTTTAGATAGAGGCAGTGAAGAGACAGACGTGCAATTCAGAGGTCTGCTGTGGAATTTGGATAATGAGGTGAAGGCTCTGTGCTCAAAGAATAATTAGGACTGGCCTTGCTATCTCTTGTGCAGCCCAGGGGAGAAGAGACTCGGTGGGCTGTCACAGGACGCAGGTAAGGAGGGAGCCCTGTGTAGGCAGGACAGCCCTGCTTTTCGCCAGTGAAGACAAGACAACAGGGACCTGTGTAGTTCTTTGGTTCTTCGAAAGGCTGCCATGCCCGATGGCTGACCTCTGCCTCGTTATCTGTGAAATGCATATTAAAGTTGACACCCCTGAGTATGCTAATGAAGATTATAGAGATCATGCTAAATGTATATGGCTATAGCACTCGTCTCTCCACCCAAATCATACTACACGTCACCTGGGGAACGAAACCTCATAATTCGGGGGATATAAGGATGTAGAAAATGACTGTTAAATTGGGAGAGAAGCAGCTCGATACCTGACGGACTAGTCGATGGGCTGCATTCTCTTCTTCCAGACCAAGCAGGGACACCTTTCTGGGTAAGTGTTCTGGTAAGGGACACCTTTTCACCCTCTGGTGAATGTTACCCCCGGGCTGTAGTAGTATTATTGTTTTTACTAGCAATATTAACCTTAATTAATAGCACTATTACAGTCAGTGAATTTATCAATGGCAATCTCAAATCTGTTCTATCACTCTCAATAAAACAACCAATTTTGATTTTTGTGACTCTGACTCAGTGAAAGTCCTTTGCTGGGACTCTGATAGACAAATCAGTGAAAGTCCTGGGACTCTGACAAACAAATATCAAAACTACATTCCTTTTAACATGACATCTGCCAAGAAGGACCTGAGTACTTCTGGGTACTTTGAGGCTCTTGAACCCTAATAGTCCTTGCCTGACCCCTGGATTTAATTTGACCAACTCAAAGACCCCTTGTGCAGCCTTCCATTGTGCTCAGTCTTTTCCCTCAGTGCTCTGCACTGTGGATTTAACCTCCATCCTTGTCTCCAGTGCTGACTGCAAGCGCACACCCCATGCCAGGCCTTTTGATGAAACGATTGCAGTTGAGCTATTTGGCCATCTTATTCCATGCCTGAACAGAGGGAATGGTCCTTTGATTTGTACAAAAGCTTTGAGGGTTGCTTTATAAGATTCAGGATCTACAGGTTCCCCTAAAACTGCTGGAGGTGGTGTAAACTCTCCTGTATATGATGCACGCTTTCTCAATGGAAAAATAAATTAATTCCCATGTAAAGAATACAACTGAGAGTAGGTAAAACTGGACACTTAGATTTTTGAATTTGAGTGAAAACTTTGGAAAACACAGGCATCTGCAATAACGAGTCTTCTGAGACATATTTGTGGGTCAGACTCACTGGGTGTCATGGTGCCAGGTGTTGAGTTTTTCTCATTGTACCAAAAGAGGGTTTATTTATTTATTTATGTATTTGCTTTTTATCCACGCTGAGGAAAGGGTCTTTTTCCATCTATTGTGGAAAATAGTTAGTTTTCCCTCTGACATGAGGCAGAAATGGAATATTATGCCACAAATCAAATTACTGAAGTGTAATTGAAAAAACAGCATTGCCACTCATCCGTATCTCTCACTAGAACTGTAAATAAGATAATTTAACCACCTTGCTAATAAACAAGATATTTTAAAATCTTTTTTAAAGACAACAGCTCATGGGGTTAAAAAAAAAGAAAAAAGAAAGAAAGAATAAAAAGTGTAATAACATTTAATAATAATAATATAATAATCTAACAATATAATAATGACATAATATAATAATTTATGTTATGCTGAGAGAGCCTTAACCAGGGATTTCTTGGTTTGGAGATCTGTAGAAGAAAAATACACCACAATAATTCCCAATATCTTTCCTCAATTAATCATTATTCAAAGACTCCAAGCAATTCTGTCTTCCCTATATATTGTGAATCTCACAGTGTAAAGTATTGTCTTAATGAATTTGTTATACCATTTTATACCAATATATAAATCATATGCATTTTTCTATCATTACCTGACATACCCCTTAAATATTAATTTTGCTCATGTACTAAAATTCAAAGTTTCTCTTGTTATTTACCATATATTTTGTTTCCCATATGGATTGAATCAGTATACATCACCTGAAGTGTCCAGCTCTTCACTTTAATTTGTCCCTGTACCTCATTTGAATCTATCATTAACATCCTTTTTGCTTCACAGCCTCTTAGGCTTCATGCCAAGCATTACTGGTCAGATGTAATCCTGGGCTCACTCCCCTCTCTAGGCTTACTCTGCACTGTAAGCCTGGCTGAGTTCAAATGTAAAGCTTTCTTCATTAATTGTGAGGATGTACCTACCTAAAAAGCCATTGCAAGAATAACGGTACAGATGAGGCAGAGGCTGATGCAGTGCAGCTGATGTTTCTTTTTAAAGAATAATAAGAATCATGTTGTGTGTGGACTTTGACTCTTCTGTTTCCATCTAGCAGTCACTTTACTAATCCAGTCCATTCTTATGAACCTTAATGTTTAAAAACTCTCTGCTGCATGACCATGCTTTGCTTTACAGTCTGAAAACCCTAAGTGTTCTGACTTAATTCACTTTAAAGTTCCTGCAACTGCAATATTGTGCGTGAGTGACTCTGTGATGGCCAGAGTACACATATTGGGAGAAACATCAACAGAAAATATGCTCAATAATGAGCATTACCTAGAAAGCACCAAGACAGAGATGATGTAAAAGTAGGTAAGTAAATATAATGATTGTGATCTTAAGTTGAAAGCAGGTACAACTGTAAGTGCTGTAAATAAATACAGTAAGTAAATAGAGTCACAAATTAGAGATCATATCATTATTCTAAGGACCTTTACACCTCTGTGTTTCTAGAAAGCTCTTCCGTACTTGTTACACTATATCTATTTTACAGGGTAATATCCTTTAACTAAAACAGGGACTGCATAATTGTGTATTCAAATAGGTCAGTAAAAATGTGCAAGAAGGAAATCCTGTAGGACTATCTAAATTAAATTCTGTAGTCTGCAGTCTCTTATAGCATTTCTGTTGAATCTTGGGGTTTTTTTAATAAAAATGCAGAAACTTCCCATAGGGGATCAATTCTAGGAAAACTCCATGGCATTGTATAGGTTACTGTAGATATCCACAGATAATTATAGCCATCCTATATAACCTTTTGTCATCATCCAGATCTCCATTTAGAGATTAAATACTTGGAAAAGTTTTATACAGCTATAAAGAAAATCAGCAGTTTCTGGGTCATAGTTTCTCTTTTCTGGTTCTCATGGTTCAATTCAATTTAAGTAATTTCCAATTTTCTCTTGTCTCTTAAAAATGATGTTCATGAAAATCATCAAGCTAATTCCTTCTGAAAGCAATAATATTCCAGAAGTGGGACTTCCTTACTTAACAGATGGATCCGACCCATTTTCTTCTTAAATACCTGTACTTTTAGAGACTATCTCCTAAGTATGTTGATATTGGGGGTTTGTGCGTTTTGCAAGAATTAAGTGAGGTTGATCAGGGGAGGGAAAGAAGAGGAGGAAAGTTATGAAATAGAGTCAGAGATTTCTGAACGCCATGTGAAAAGAGGGTGCTGAAAATCTAATAAAAGACAGGAACTGGGATCTAGGACAAAATTTTATTGGAGACTACCGCGGGGCCAGAACATAACCCTGATAAAACAATTAGAGGTCGGCCAGTTGGTGCAGTTCAGATGGAAGGTGTAGAAAGCAGATTATCTTCTCACATCCAGGAGATGATAGAGAATCCAAAATAAGTTCAGTGGAAGAAACTTGAGTACACAACAGAAAGCATATTGTGCTGTCGTGTTTGTCACAGCATATACAAACCAGAACAGTGGTCAGCCTCTGTAGGAAGCATGCACTGGTTTGAAAGTGCCAGAAGAGTGATCAGCGCATTGGCAGACAGGGTGACAAGAGCACTGTTAGTTTAGGAAGGATGACAGGATTTCAAGTCAGCCAAGATTTTGAGGTCTGTCTGCACCCTTGTTCAAAGTAAACATACAAAAAAAAAAGTTTTAAAAAAATCAGATTTGTTTGCATAATATCTGGAAGAAGGTAACTGATGAAACAGAGAAAACTGAAAAGAAAACAGATGTAAATAAAAGGATCTGAACATAACCTTTGCCAGCCCTCTGTCTTTGAAAGAGAGGATGTCTTCCCTTTTCTCACTCTCAGTCACGAAATTTTCTATTGCTTTCTACTTTGCAGCAAATTTTACGTAGTCCCCTAAGGGTAAAAGCTTCTCTTTATCCCCACTGAGGGCCTCACTGTGGATCAGCATCCTGCTTTTGCCATGTGTCTTGTAAGTCTTGTGTGACTTGCCCCAGCTGTCGGCCCCCTCTCTGTCCAGCCTGCGATCAGATGCTTCCCCACGGCTCCAGGGGTTTCCCTGCGGCCAGCAGCAAGCGGGCTGCACCCACCTCCACACCTCTGGGGGGACCAGGATCACTGGAACAGGAGTATCAGCAGAGATCAATGGACACAAGAGCATCAGAGTGTGGTGGAATTGTCGTTCCAGAAGAAAATGGAAAGTTTCTTAATTTTAAACTGAACGAGAGACTTGCAACACAAAGCGATGTCCATGATGCAGGGAAGAGTGAAAAGCAAGAGGACAATGACAATCAGAAAATAGTCAGATACAGGGGGGTTTTGCATCAGCAGAACAGAAAGATGAGGCACTGTAGGCAGGACCTGATGAGCAATGGGCATCTGGCATGTGGCTTCTAAAAAGATTGCTTTGTAGTGACAATTGTGAACATTTCAAGTTGAATACAAACACGTGAGATGTCTGATGCCTGGAGAAACACTGTTCCAGGTATATAGCAAAGACACGTTGATGTGAAGAGCAAGAAACTACGTATTTCAACTTTATACAAAAAAATATAAACCCATGTAGACCCCCAAAAAGTATGATCTGCAATTTCTGGAGCTCCTGTGAGGGAGAAAACCCAGTAATATGGATTTAATTTATTTGAGTAGCATGGTCATTTCAGCACAATATTAGTCCTTAGCAATCCTGGATGGATTTTTTGCCATCAACGGTATTCATTCTGAGAAAAATGTGTTTAAATTGACATTTAAGGGTCATTTAAGGATTGGAATATATAATAGATGGTTTACATTGGCCCTAAATAAACACCAAACATCAAGGAAATTGTTAAGGCTTTTGCTTGTGCCAAAGATTATAAAAATGTCTCAAAGGAGACCATGTCAGTAAAATAGAAAAATCAGTTCCTTGGAATAATTACAGATAAGCTTAGGCTAAGGGTAAAAAAACACCCCCCAAAAAAAGACATTTGGCTTAATCTCAGACAGTAAGAATACATTTGTTAGATCTCATTTAATTAAATCCACTTTTGCTAGATGCAATGTATTTTAAATGAGCGTCTGGCAGATGGCAAAAATTCAGTGAACATCTCAAGAGTTTTCTGTGTAGTATGGGGTAAGTTCTAAGTATTTTTGCCTTCAGTCTAGGAGGCTGGTAAGAGAAAGGTGTTGAAATAATTAAGTGCTTACCTAAAATAGATGGCAGGGTAGTGTGGATATTTTGGTTGCTACGGAGTGACAGTGCCAGCACTGTTAAAAAATTCTGTACAGTCCCCAGGGAGTGCAGCAGCGGGAGGTAGATCAGGCAGAAGAAAACACTGAGGACTGAGGTCCAGGAGCTCCTTCTGTTTTACAAATGTTGTGGCGTGTGCTAGCTCAGTGGGAAGTGGTTGTGCCTTGTCCCAGTGGGCTAGCCTGCCAACTGGGGGGCTGCCGCTGGGAGTGGACCCCTGAGATGGTGATGCATCTGAAGGGTTCCTGGGGCTGGCAGGGAAAGGCGCCCTGCAGAGCTGCCTGGAGCCAAGCCTGAGGCATGGGGAGCTGTGGGATGGTGGGACCACGGCACATGGCTCTCGCAGAGCTAAAGGGCTCCTCGCTGTCTGTCAACAATGATGCCTGGAGGTCTTGTGGGAAATGCATTGGGTAGTACTTCATGCTGTGGAGTATTCATAATTAATAGCCTGTGTATGATCAGTTAGGTTGTTTACTGAAGTAACTATGGTACACTGGTAACCCAAATATTTATGGTGATGTTTGACAAGGAGAAAGGCATGTGGGATCTAGGCCTTTTGAATGGCACTGGAAAGAACGAGGTGGAAGCACGTCCTGTTTTCAGCATCTTCGGTGAAGTGGTGCAGGGAGAGCGAGGCAAAGTGCTGCAGGCTTCCCCAGGCAGGTGGCTGCTGGTGGAACCAGATGGCTTAGACAGAGGTGATGAAAGGGGAGGACAGCGTAGGAGCAGTGACAACAGAAAGCGTTCAAGGTTCTTGCAAACTTCTGGAAAACTTCCTCCAGAAAAAAAAAAAAAAGAAATACAGTAGGTATATGAATGTAAATAATGTTTCTTGAATGCACGTCCCTGTAAAGCCTAATTTTTGTTATCTACAAAGTGTGTTGCTTCTGCATCTAACCTCTTTCCCTCCCTTCATGTCTTTTAGTGCTTTCAGTTCCCTCTCCCCTTGTCTGGGTAACCCTTGTCCTGAATGGTCTCATTCCCACATACCTTTCCTCTCCTCTCCCAAATTATCTCAATTTCTCCAGGCACTTGTCATTTCCTCAAAGCCTTCAGCTTTGCACCATAGTAGTGACTTTTAGTTCGATGGTGACTTTTTAATGCTACTAACCTCTTTTAAATAGGGCAGAGGAGAAGGATATCGCGTTTGGGCCAATTTTCTTTTCTTTCTGGGAAGAAAAATTGTATGTACACCCACAATGGTGTGTAAAGTTCATGGACGCAGTGCAAAATCAAACAGCTTAATGATTTCTCTGGCTGAATAATACTTGGATCATTTTTTTTGGATATGACCAGTTGATACATTGCACATCCCTCCGTCTAAATGAAAAACAACGTAGTCACAGGCCAGATTTGCAGCTGATTTAAATTGGCATGGTTTTATTTTATTCAACTGAGTTTTGAACAGGGTCTAACTCTGTGTCTAGAACTTAGTACCTCTACATCCTGTTTCATGCTATCAAAACCTTAATCTGTAAAAATATATATATAATTGTATATTTTTCAGTTAATAGACCAAATAAGATAAAGATGAAAGAGGCCATGTAATTTTTAATTCCGTCATTTTTGCTTATTTTTATTCTTAATTATTAAAATAGAATATAAATTTTTAAGAATAGTTCAACTCTTGTTTAATAATCATATTTAAAACACAACTAATTAATTAATGCAAAACACCAAGAAATTCAGTCCTCAGAATTTTGTAACAAGTGATCTCTGCAACTGGGCAAAAAAAGGAATATAATTTTATCATGTTGAAAAAAATTGTACACTCATACAATTTTCTTATCCAAAATCTAGACAAAGTGTTATACGGGGTTGTAGGAGAGGGTCGTGCCATCAGTGTAACTGCCTGCTGGATCATCTAAACTTCAAAATATCATGCAGTTTCCTCCTCCTTCTCAGGGAGGTGCTGATGCCTCAAAGAAGTATCAAATGAAATGATATCATTATATTTTGTCAGGAGGCAGTTCTGTCCCTTTCAAAGGCTCAGCAACTCTTATTTTTGTGTAAGAGTAGGATCTGGTTTTTGTAACTGAAGTTTATGCATTTTCAACTCTTATTTTCTATTTCAGTCCATAACTGTCCCTTTGTGACTTCAAAACCCACAATCAGCTGCATGTTAAGATGTCAGTTGCTGAGTAAGAAGTGGGACCACCAGGACTGGAAGGCAAGCATTTAAATAACAGGGACAGAGCTCTCTTTATGTAATGCTTTTAGGGCTTGTTATTAGCTTTAGACAATTCTTTAAAACTGAGAAGATGGATTCCAAACTCTAGTGAACGAAAACGAGAACCCTTGGAACAACCTCGCCTCTTACTTGTTGTTGCAAAACATTATAGGTTAAGTTATGTCTTCCATGAAAAATTAGCACATTTCATAGCCATAGGATCTAGGCGTGCAGAAAGGAGGGAAAAAAATCCTGGTTTACTGACTGCAGCTTGATTTTTTTTTTTTCTTTCCCTGCAGAGCAGCCCACACAAAATAAAAGAAGTGTTTATCTGTTCAGATGCAAAAAAATTATCATTATTTGCCGTGAGAAAGTCAATATGCCTTGGAGAGAAACTAGCTAGCAAAGATTGCCTGCTGTCCTTCTTTCCCGCTACCATGGGAAAGGCACCAGTAACAATCTGTTTTTTTCGAATCAGGTACTCAAAGCGTATACCCTCACGTTCATCTCTGGTGATAGCAACATTTTAGGGACCATCATACGGTTAAAGTTCCCTTTCCAACCATGCCTACTTATGAAAAAAGGCACAGTAAAGACACGTGGATTTTCTTGTACATGTCAGTACTTTAAGGGTCATTACATAAGCTGGCACCAATGTCTTGGCTTTTTAGTCTCCGAGAATTGTGGTGACCATCTGTAAGATCTAAATTTTGCAGCTGTATTCAATAAGACACTGTTGGACTAAATCTTGGAAAAAAGTGGTTAATGCCAAACCGTCTATCACTGTCAATTTGGCTGTGCTTTAAACTTACAAATATAAATTTCCCTGAACAGTTGGGAAACAATAATAAAGTAAAATGTCTCATTAGGCAATACATGCTTCATACTAATGAATGTATCACATATGAGATAAAGGATGAAGCATAATTAATGACATGCGTGATAGCACAGAGATTGTCTGGACCATAATGGCCTGTATTTCAACTTTAACTCTTACAAGAAAGTAGTTGCTTTACATAAAAAGGACGAGTTCATCTGGGGCTTGTCCAAACCAGCATTGCCAAACAAACTGAATTATGACAGTGGTGTCATGCAGATCGCAACTCACTGTAAACTGGCCTTACGTAAGGTCATTAGACATGAGAAAATTTCTAATTTACTTTGTGAGGCAGATAGGGGAACTGTGGTCAAAATCAAATGCAGCAAGTAAGTGCCTTCAAATAATTCAGGCTAAAATCAGTTCTAGGCTCTCTGGGAAAAAAAAAAAAAAAAAAAAAGCACATATAGATAACAAACTTTGTAAGTGGTCCTACTCAAGATCGATGAAATTAAACTGTCAAATTTCTGCAAGAATGCATGAATGGAGCTGACCCTAAATCATTCAATATCAATGACACTTTTTCTATTGACTTTATGGCCTTATGTTTAGATGCAGCAGTTTTTATTTTGTGATGGTTTTCTAACAGTTAAAGTTAAAGCAATCAATTATAGCGTAAAAACATAATCTAGTAAAACTCATCAGGGGGAAAAAAACTGAGTGAAATAGTCTTGCTTAATATAAAAACTTGTGGTGGCAATATTCACTATTGTGCCATTTAAGTTACGAATCTTACTTAAAATAGGGGAAAAATTAAGATTAGGAGATGGAAACATAAAAGCCAGTGCCACATTATCGTTATTATTTACTTTCAATATGTGTGTTTATATTATGTAGCATATTAATTAAAAGTGTTCTTACTACTGGAACTCAATTAGCAATCTTAGCCTGCAGTGTAATGTTAAATAAAATACAGAATTGCAAAGTAATTCACATTATATGTATTTTCAGCACTAGATTTATTTATTCCATTAGTGAAGCATCCTATTCTCATTATAAAACTGTTAGAAAATGCTTCCTTTTTAAATGTTGCAAGTTCAAACAAAGCAAGAAGTCCAACTTTAAAAAAATAGAAATCTAAGCTTTTCTAGGAGCAACTTCAGCTTGCACTAGTCCGTGCTTTTGTATTGTTTAGCTTGTTGCAAAGCATGCAGCTTGAGGTACAGTTCTGACGTTTTATCATTTCATGTTATACAAAAGTCAAGCACAACAAAATTAAAAACATTTAAAAAAATAAGATTATATGTATATAATCTTGCCTCAGATATGTAATGAGCACAGATTGTTCCTGACTGAGCCAAAACCAAACCTGGCATTAACGACAGTAAAATTTGCAGCACAGGCATTCCGACTCTGACTAATGCAATGAAGAAATCTTTCGTTATTCCCCATTTTTCTCATGACAGTCTTCATATCCCTGGTGTTTTGATTCTAACCAGCAGCCTGATAGTCCCTCCAAGCCAACCTGTGATTTTCTCTTCCTTCCATGTAAAATGTGCTCATAGTTAATTTAAAGAAGTAGTTTACTGGGGCTTTGATATATTCTCCTCGCTCTCTCTCCCCTGCCCCCTTTTTTCCTTTTAGGCTTGTGTAGCCCAAAGCCCCCTTCCAGGCAAAGACGTGACAGAGAAGCAGAAACAGTCTTTGCAGAGCATCTGTTTGGGAGCCTTCCTAAAGGCAGATCCCTGCCGACCGCTGATGGAAATCATCTGCAGGGAAGCACAGGGCGTGAGTCGTGTGACCTCGTGGGGCTTAATTACCAAGAAGTAAATTGCCTGGGTCCTTCTTGCTCACCGGCTGCTTTTAGAAAACAACAGGCAAAATGTGAACAAAGGAGGCAGATCTCAAATACCCAAATATGAACACTTCTGCTCCAAGCGTGTGCATCTCTAATTTGTGTGGACCCGTATGATGGCACACGTATGTCTGTGAGCAAAGAGCATTTTAAAAAAATGTGAACATCTGTGTTTCTACACAGCATGAAAGCAGGTAGTACAAAGGAGCATATTCAGTTTACAAACTAGAGCACAGGTATAGGATGTAGTTGATAGACAAAAGTAGTTTTAATATATCAAATCAGATATTTAGAGGAAGCCAGCATGATTGTCTGCACAAGAGTTTACCCCAACAGCATAGTTATAAATAAGCATGCCTGTTTTCTAAATAAAACAAAACTCTGGTATCTTAAGATACCATCAGCAGCACTTTACAATGCCAGCAATGTATCAAAATAACTGTAGAACTAGGTAAAGGAAACCCATATAACCATGATTAACATGTCCATCCACAGAATCATAGAATGGTAGGTGTTGGAAGGGACCTTCAGAGATCATCTAGTCCAAGCACCCCTGCCAAAACAGGTTCACCTACAGCAGGTTGGAGAGGAATATCTCCAGAGAAGGAGACACCACAACCTCTCTGGGCAGCCTGTTCCAGTACCCTGTCACCCTCAAAGTAAAGTTTTTTCTCATGTTCAGATGGAGTTTCCTGTGTTCCAATTTGTGCCCAGTACACCACTGAAGAGTCTGGCCCCATCCTCTTGACACCCACCCTTTAGATATTTGTATGCATTGATGAGATCCCCTCTCAGTCTTCTCTTCTCCAGGCTAAACAGACCCACGTTTCTCGGCCTTTCCTCATAACAGAGGTGCTCCATTCCCTTGATCATCTTTGTAGCCCTCCCCTGGACTCTCTATAGTAGTTCCTTGTCTTTCTTGAACTGGGGAACCAAGAACTGAACACAGTACTGCAGATGTGGCCTCATCAGGGCAGAGTAGAGGATGACCTCCCTCAACCTGCTGGCAACACTCTTTTTAATGCACCCCAGGACATCCCATACAGGAAAAAATGAAGCTTCATCAGGTACTGGGCTAGCCCCTCTGTCCACAGCCCAGGGGTGAATATATAGGTATTGCTTTTGTTAAATTAATATTAACAAGAAAACCGCAATTTGCTTGCACAGCTGTGCTTCTGCATTTAGAAGAAGCACATGTTGTTCAGATGGAGTTTCCTGTGTTCCAATTTGTGCCCAGTGCACCACTGAAGAGTCTGGCCCCATCCTCTTGACACCCACCCTTTAGATATTTGTATGCATTGATGAGATCCCCTCTCAGTCTTCTCTTCTCCAGGCTAAACAGACCCACGTTTCTCGGCCTTTCCTCATAACAGAGGTGCTCCATTCCCTTGATCATCTTTGTAGCCCTCCCCTGGACTCTCTATAGTAGTTCCTTGTCTTTCTTGAACTGGGGAACCAAGAACTGTACTGCAGATGTGGCCTCATCAGGGCAGAGTAGAGGGGGAGGATGACCTCCCTCAACCTGCTTCAAACACTCTTTTTAATGCACCCCAGGACATCCCATACAGGAAAAAATGAAGCTTCATCAGGTACTGGGCTAGCCCCTCTGTCCACAGCCCAGGGGTGAATATATAGGTATTGCTTTTGTTAAATTAATATTAACAAGAAAACCGCAATTAGCTCGCACAGCTGTGCTTCTGCATTTAGAAGAAGCACATGTTAGCTGATAGAGAAACATACCTTTCTAGTGGAGCAGGGAAGGTTTTTGTTCAGATCTCAGTATCAATAGCAAGGATGCATAACAAGAAGATTGTATTTTCTGCAGTTACTAGACAACTGAGATATACTTTGTGCACAGTAATATATGAATACATTTAATCTGTTTCTGTTGCAAGACTTTTCTGAAGCAACATCACCACGTATGAGCACAGTCCATATTTTCTGTCCATCTGTCGTAAGGTCCTCCATATTGACAAGAAAACAGATGTACCAGACTAAGGGAATTTCTGTGGTTTGCTGCCAGGATGAATATAGCAACTTTATGGCTGTCCAAGAGTCTTAAAATTTAAAAGCTTACAAAAGTTTTTTGTATGGCAATATTTAATTAACCACAGCGCTTCCTGTTCCTAACGCGGGGAGACTGTGCTAGCTGTTGACGAACAGTCTCTTTGTACTGGAAGCCCCTGTATTATGTCTGGATTTTGAACCAAGTTCCTCCATGCTTTAGTACAAAGATGTGCCATGTGGCCGTAAAGTGAGCACATCAGTAGTTTATCGTTTCTGGGCTACACAGCATGACTACACAGCATGTGATGGGGCTGGGACCCTGTCAGATAGATGAAAGCTAAAAATGAGAGTAGTTGGGGAGTGGCTCCAGAAAGGACAGGCCTAGCCGTCAGGCTGGAGGAAAAAAGAAGTCTGCAGGAACCCCAAGGCAGGAGGCAGAGAGAGTTATGCTGCTTTTTTTTTTTTCAAAACGCTGAAAGACAGTCTGAAAGAGAGGCTGAGAGCACAGAAGCTGGACAGTGGCCCAGGCTGACTTTCAAATCCTCAAGGGGCCCTAAAATAAACAGACAACTTTTGGAGCATAGACATAGCCAGCAGGATGAGGGAAGTGATTATTCCTTTCTGTGTGGCACTTGTGGAGTCACATCTGGAGTAGCGTGTCTCTTTTTGGACATTCCAGGACAAGAGGGATGACAAACGGTGGGGTATACATCAGAGGTCCACCAAGATGGTTAGGATTGGACTGTTCCACGTATGGAGGGGCTGAGGGAGCTGGGTTTGTTAAGCATGTAGAGCAGAAGACAGAGAACATCTCATTGCTGCTTTAAACTCCCTTGGGAGGTGAATGTTACAGAGAGGACAGAACCAGACTCTCCTCAGAGGTGCAAAGCAAAAGGATGAGTCACAAATTGTAGCTAGGGAAGCCCTGCTGGATACGAATCCACAGCTGAAGGGATTAAGCACTGTAGCAGGTAGCCCAGAGAGTTTGTGGGCTCTCCATCTTTGTAGGCATTTGATGCTGCATTAGACAAGATCCTGAGCATTCTGACCTAACTTTGACCTTGAGCACCTCATGGGACCATATGGCCTCCAGGGGACCTCCCAGCCTGAATTATTCTGGTTCTGACGTGCACCATTTGGAAACCAACAAAAGGTAACAACCAAGAAATATTTAGTAGAGAAAATAGTGGAGCCCAGTGAACTGGAGCATTCACTAAACACTTAGCCTGTGCCATACTCCCTAGTGTGTAAATGGGGAACGAGCCTTGCTACACGTGGTATCCAAGGGGGTAAATGTCTCAGCAGGTGGAGTGAGGTTTGCATTTGTCCTGGGTTCAGAGAGAATGCACGAGGAGTAAAGCGCTGAGAAACTTGCCATATTTTTTGGTAAGTCAGTCTTTATCTTATTTTTACACTTCAATACCAGAAATAAAGCAGCCCTATCTTCAACTGACAAAATTACATTCCACCTGCTTCTGTTTCTGCTTCTGTTTCAAATGAGGAGCAGCCAGTTTTGAGGGGAAGGTCACCAGATCTAGTTTGTCAAAAATGAAGTAGGAAAAAAAAACATTTTCAAATTCATAATATTCAAATAATCTGAGTATTTGTACTGCAGGTTGATTGTTGCAGTACCTCTCTGTTTGCTGATGGCAAGCCTAAACAGGATCTTGGCTCTGCTCTGGACACAAGTGCAGATATAGAAATTGTCCGTAGACAATTTGTAATGCATCCAAAGAATGCTAGCCACAAATACATTCAGTTATTTCATTGCTATTTAGTCTATTGTTTACCAAAAGTAGACAGATAAGAGTATTAGAAATTGTGGGTTTATAATTTGTAGCCCTATATCTAGATATTATTTAAGGAAAAAATCAAGAAGAATCTGTAATGAGCCTCTTCCATTTTGATTCTCAGTCAAGTTTTGTTTGGGTTATTTATTTATTTTTTTATTTTATTTCCCCCTCAACTATACCTCTTTCTGGAAAATGCTCATGAGACATATGTTTTGAATGCTTTTGTTTAACCTTAGCTGACATGGCCGTCCCGAGCACATATGCAGACTTGCAAGTTTATAGACCGGGTGCACATGCTTTGAAAGACACATGTATCATTTCCAGCCTGTAATGCAGAAAGCTTTTTGAGCTCTGCAGTGATTTACTAACAACCTGGCTTGGTGTCTTATTTTTTAATTTTGTTTTGTTTGAAGACTGATTTCCTTTCCTGTGTTTTGTTTTTCTCATTTCACAAGCCAAAGTAGTTCTTCAGCTCAGTTTATTTCCTTTCTTTGTTAATGGAACAGAAAAGTTTTTGCATATATATGTTCCTATTTATAAAATAGGCTAGTGTTTATTGTTTTCTGTTATAGTATTCCATGTTGTGAACTGTAGCAATTTACAGCTTTGTCTCCTGCTTAGTCCAAGCCTTTATTACTGGCACAACTGAACTCACATCAACACCATTTGGAGCATTGAGGCAAATATTTTTGGCTTAGGGGTCAGTTTGGAAACATTCTCGAAGTTTTGAGGGTTTTCCATTGAAGACTGGAACAAGCAAAGGGCTGTTCACTTGTATGCGTGCTACTTATGTGAGTAAAGGATTTTAAAAGTCTAGTTCTCTTTTGTAAATCAGAATTATGTGACCAAAAAGGAACGGTGGATTTTATCCTTGTACTGAACGTAGTGATTACATGGTCTTAAGTCTATAGCTTTATTAAATTTTATTAAAACCTTTAATTAACTTTATTAAGCTACATGAGGACTTAGAGTTAAAAAGCGCTGTTGGTCAGGAAAATCTTTTCCTCAAAGTTTGATAAAAACAAAAAAGTTTACAAAAGGAAATGTTTTTATGAGAGATCAAATATATTCACAATAGCAATTATTTCTGTCAACCACAGCTAAGTAAAATATGGTGTCCATTTTGTGAAAGACATCATTATCAAACAAAGCTATTATATTTCAACATCCAACAGTGCTTGGATACATTAATGGCTTGTACTAAATGCATATCATTTAATTCCAAATCCTTTTTTTTTTTTTTATAGAAAACTGGCAAACGGAATAAATATAAAACACTTTTCTGGCAACTAAACTTTGTTATAAGTAGATATGCATAAACATCCAAGAAGTTTCTCTTGATGCAGTTCCTCCCTAAACATTCCAGCCTCATGGAAGAGGGTCAGGTCCTACGGAGAACGTGCAAGAATTTGAACCAACAAACCCCATAATTCTCCTCAATGCGTAGGAGGCCAGACCTGGCGATGGGAAAGACAAGCTACTTGGTGCCAATTGGGGTTGCTGGCACCAAATACAACATCTCCTGATAAGCAGAAAATCCTCCTCGTGACCAGAACCCTACATATATTCCAGCTACCACTAAAATGACTGTAAACGTTACAATTCACTGCAGACAGCCTTCTAGAAAACACTCCTACTGAAAGCTTAGGATACATACAGAACCCTTTTAACAAAACGTCTTGAAGCAGTGAATCCCATCTATTTCTTTTCCATCTATGTTCATTTTTATGCTTTACTTAATTCACACTTTAAGTGAATGCATTGAATCCGATAGCTATAAAAATACTCTCCTTTAACTGTATTTTACTAATAAACTGAACACTTCAGCTTTATTCTTTAACTTAAAAAACAAAAACAAACCTGCCATCTGGGACATGATTATTATTGTTTATACAATCTAAGTAGTTTAGTGCAGTAAGAGCCAATTAGATTCTTCTTTTGTTTAAATCCTGTCCTAGAGTTAAGAGAAATCTTGCCTACACGCTAAAACCTCTAAGTAAGAATCTCCTTCAGTTAGCTTCGCTTATGTATAGGGGATTTCAGTAGTGATGAAAAAATCTACATGTTCATGTTCTGTTTGTGACAAAATCCACGTGTTCATCTCTTGTTTGTTGTTTTGTCAAAAGTGGAAAGAACTGTGAATGACAAACTGTAACGATGTAATATGGATAATCCAGCCACTGCTTCAATCCTGTGGTAGAGCAGGACATGAGGATTTATTTGCTTTTGGTCATGAAAAATAACATTTTGTTAATCCTGTGCATTGCTTGTGATTAAATCACACTGCAAAACACTGATGCATACAAAATACACTTACTGGCCACACACACACTTTTCCACTCAGAGATTAAGGAAGCATTATACACAGCAAATGCTAACTGGGTCATCAAGGGCACTTGTTGGACCTGCTCAAGCACTATGGTAAGAGAACAGGTCAATTTTTCCTCCCGTCTCAGACCGAATCCTGTCACAGGTCAGTGACATGTAGCAGCAAAATCCATAAAGCTTTAAGAGAGAACGAGATATTATGAAAGATGGGTCTGTGGACCCATCTGTGGCCTGCTTTTCAGGAAATCTTCCATAGCTTATATCTAGTCCAAAGCTTTTAGGAGAGAAGGGGATCTGGAAAGGCATAGTTTTTATAGCCAGAAATCCAAGCTGACCCAAGGGAGTTTTCATTCCTGGAATTGGTGAATGTGTGATTGACTGACTGGAACAGTGAGCAGATTGCTGAGTGCTGAATATGTAACAAAGGAAGCGTGATAAAGCCATCCCGTTCCCCAGATAATCTGTACCAACCCAAATGAATAAGAGTATAAGAAAAGAACAACAGTTGGCATATTTATAAGAAATTTGGCTTTTTGCTACTTCTAACTCTCTGTTGTGTGTGACGGAGGTTTTGGATTTTGGTGCTACAAAAATAAGGCTTAAAAGTGCAATTCCCTTGAAGGTGCTCATTGGGAGCCCCATGAAGGTGTTGGCTTTGGCCAGCATGAGAGATGGAGCATGGACTAGCAGAGCTGTCAGTGTCCCAGTGCTAGATGTCTGCTCCTGGTCCCCACAGAGGTGGTTTGGTTTTATTCACTTAGTCATGCAATGGCATACTAGAATTTTCTGGATTGCAGCAGAGCGACCACTAGTGTGAGGATGTTTAAGTTCTTTGTGTTTGTTTAGCAGTTAGATGGCATACTTTCACCTATGAAACAAACTTGTGCATGTTTTTCTGTTTGAACTGATGCTTTAAAAGGCCCGTTTAGGCTCATGTATCATCTCTGCCACCTCTGAGGTCCCATGGGATGGGTTGATGACAGCACTGATCCTGAGTTTGTTCTGTGTGCTACTTTTCCAATATGGCCACTGCATACTGAATTGCTGTCATCAACTTTTAACAACATTAAACTGTTACAAATCCCATTCCAGAGCCTTGTTGGTAAAGCACTGTTTCATCTGAGGTCTTCAATGACTTGCACTACAAGGCTGCTAGTTGAAATGGTAATCCGTTATTCATTTTGGTGATATTTTGCTCAAAGATATGCATAGGACAACTAAATTCTGCACAATCCTTGAATTTTTCACAGCAGTTGTGTTTCTGTCAGGTATCTGGTGGCCGAGAAGAGGACCATGCATCAGCACACACTGTTGCCTTGTTGTATAACTCAATAGGTCCTGAAGCTGGGAGTTTCTTGCTTTCCCTAAAACAAGATTATCACCTGGAAGGCAGTTTCATCGTCCTGAATTTCTTGGTTTAAATCAACCAACAAAACCTCACGCAGGTAGGTGTGAAAGCATCTGTCAAACAGTTCCGTGCCAAACTGCTGGGAGCAATGGTTAAGTTATCCACTGGATTCAGGGGCAGGAGCCATGGGCAGACAGCAGAGAAGTGCTCAGGAGAGTCTTCTCCTTTTATCTGCAGAGCACTAATTAAACATGATAGATAGGTAGTAGGGGTTGCACCAGTTGCTGATTGTTCTTGGATTTTCTATTTGGGACAGATGTGCTGCCTACTGCCCCATACCTCTAACACAGCATCCTCTCGGCCATGCTAGAGGTAAAACACAAGGTGGCTTCTGTTGCTAATCTCCTTGTTCCAGGAATATGATCACGCTCTGTGGGAACACCCATCACAACCACCGACAGTCATTTTACCCAGTACATTTTGCTATTCGCTTATCTAATTAGATGAGTGAATTGCTTCATTCTGCTCCCTGGTGTAAATCCGTGATAGTTTTATCAGTATCATGCTGTAATCTGTAACGCTGTAATCAGCACAGAACATATCTGCCTATTTCCAGAGCATTTGAAGGGCCAAAATGTTACATTTTTATGTGCAGTTGGTTAGATCACTCTCACAGTTTCCTCTCTAAAGCACGTTTCATTGCAATTTTAGTTTCTCTAGACATCCTCCAGTTGCTAGTGAGCGCTAATTTAATTAAAATATGATTCTTTCTCAATAAGAATGAGACAGTCAAATCCATTATCTGATAGTACCAGGGATCCTTTGTTGACAGTTCTATACTAGTGTTAATCCCATGAAATGTGTACTCATTAAAGAATAAACAGTTTCAGTCTATGAGTTGTAGATTGCAAGATCTATTTGTCCCCTGTTAACTTTTCACAGTTAGGGGAACACTTGCTCTGTCCTTTTTTCTGCCACCACAGTAGAAAATTCTTTCACAAAGCTTTTTAGCAGTAGATAATTGGGTTCTCCAGTCTATAACTTCTTCTCAAAATGAACAGACATCTTAGAGAACAGAGATTATTCTCAGAGGTCAATTATATCTATAAAAAAAAAAAAATTATCCTATGAGTTTCTTTTAATCATGTTGTTCTATTGTTTGAAACAATTATGGTACCAAAACAGAATTCATGGCACTTGGCTTACATCACTTTTTCTCCTTCTTTTCTGTCATCTGAATTAAAGCTAGTCTTAATTTTTACCTTTTATGGACAATTTTATTTATCTCACAATTTTGTGAGATGAATAATAATTCTTGGACAATCAGAACAGTTCATCAGATAAGCTTCCCTTTAGCCTTAACATCCCTATATGTGCTTCCAAGCCCTGGGGATCTTTCTGGCTAGGACAAGCACCTCTGGGCTTGCACTGAGCGGAGCTTCTGATGGTATAATAGCCCTCCACACAGGAAAAGCAAAATTTAATTTGTTTCAGTGTCACTGTTCTCATTTACTTGATTGTCTGGCAAGCTTCACAGAAGCAGGGATTCGGCAAAGAAACACTTAGCTCTGCCTCATATGTTGAGATGTATCTGTATTTTGAATTAGAAAAATGTGATCTGAATATAAATGCTAAAGGACATGAATCCTATGTACCTGCATGACTTCCCATAAATATTTATCACATGGGTCTTAGTAGTATGAACATAGCCTGGCAGTCGAGACATAATCTATCAAAACCATACAAGAGGATATAAATAGACAAGATAGATAGATATGATCTGTGTTTTGGGGGGTTGGTTTTTTTGGAGTTGATTTTTTGATGCAAGACCATGCATGTGGTTTAAGTACCTTCACAGACTATACATAGCACAGGAGCTTCCAACTCATGAGGAAGTTTTAGTCATGCAAACTAGGGAAAAAAATACTTTTCAGTCTGGATTGCTTTTAGCAAGGAAATTACTCCTAAAAGACACAACTACTTAAGCCCCAACAACGTGAAAACTGTCAGCTTTGACTGGTAGAGGTGTGAACCTACAGTCATATGGGTCCAACAGAGGTAACGGGTATGAGAAGTCACGTAAAGGGGTTGCTGTAGGGACATAGGAGCTATATTCTGAGGTGCTGGTAAGTGAGGTCTCAGCGTATATGCTTTTGAACAGGGTGAATCCTAATATAAGTAAGTGATGAAGAAAAAGCTTGGGAGGGTATCCTTAGCTCTACATTTTAAGACAGAATAAAAAAGTAAAAGGTTAAAGTGTAAAAAGCCAGCAATAAGGGTAAACCAGGCTTTTCACACTAATTCAGAAGAGAAGTACATGCTTAAAAAACTGAAAAGTAATTGCCAATTTAAGATGTTACAATTTTAAGTGCATATGGTACATAAAGTGTATTTCAGGTCTGAACATGTACTGCTCCCCTTTTGTCTCAGCTTTACGGAGAATGTCTCTTTCTGCATATTAACCAGGCTGCCTCCATTAAAGCACAATCAGGTAAAATTCCATACCCACAAGGAATCCTTGCACGAAACTTTCAGTGAGAACTACCTCGGTTAATTACATAAAAACATATAAATACTTCATAAATCACTTCCCCTTCTGAATTAAGAAAAAATCCTTGAAGGACATGCATTTTAAATTCATTTAATCCAGCAAAGTGGTCCCTGGCTGAAATGCATTTCCCAGCACGCTTTAAAAGTAAAGTCAAAGAGTGCTTCTTTTTTAGATGAATTAATTAATAGCTGTGGGCATTCGTGGAATGATGGGCCACAGATTTTGTCATTCCTGGTATAGAGTTTTTGAATAATACATTGAAAGATCATAAATTCAAATATTTGTGTTTTATTATTGTAGAAATCAAGTATGTCTTAGTTTCTTCCCTAGTCCTTCATTTATTTTCCCCATCCTAAAATTTCTTACAAAGTATTTAAGTTATTCTGCAACTCCAAGCTTTTTTTTTCTTTAATATATTTTCCACCAACCCTCTGTAGTCATGCTGCAAGGTCCAGGACTGTAATTGTCTTATCTCTTGCCTTATGCATACATGCAAACAAAACTTTTTAACTAGCAGGAATAGCGGCAGAAAAAATTAAAACATACTTCATGCTTGTGTCTACTTGGTTTCTTCCCTCCCTACGAAAAGAGGAATACAAGAGACTCATTCCATGTATCTCTATTTGACCAAGGCAACCATTCCCTGATCAATATGATAAAACAGGCTTTCCCAGGGGACAAAGCATCAAGCTAAAAAAATAAAAATGTGAAAGAAATGTGGAGAATATGCAACTGGTGTCAGCCCTATTCAACTATTTCAGGTATGTGTTACAATAGGCCCTAAATATTCTCTGGAGATATTAAAAACACGCCTGGATGCACTCCTATCCAACCCACTCTAAATAAACCTGCTTTGGCAGGATGGTTGGACTAGATGATCTTCAAAGGTCCTTTCCAACCCCTACCATTCTCTGATTCTGTGATTCTGTAAAGGGGGCCTACAGGAAAGATGGGGAGGGACTCTTTATCAGGGAGCGTAGTGATAGGATGACGGATAATGGTTTTAAACTGAGAGAGGGTAGATTTAGATTAGATATTAGGAAGAAATTCTTTATTGTGTGGTTTGTGAGACACTGGAACAAGTTGCTCAAAGAAGCTGTGGATGCCCCATCCCTGGAGGTGTTCAAGGCCAGGTGGGATGGGGCTTTGAGCAACCTGGTCTAGTGGGAGGTGTCTCTGCCCAGGGCAGGGGGGTTGGAACTTAGATGATCTTTAAGGTCTCTTCCAACTCTAACCATTCTATGGTTCATGGAACAATTCTATGATTCTGTATGAAAAACGCTGCAGTAGTACCTTTAATTGTTTAGCAATCCTATATCTTTTAAAAGAGAAAATGCTCTCAGCAGTCTCAAGTAAAAATGCCCCTTGTTTATTCTGACTTGTTTTATACGATGTGTTGAGTACAACCATGTCTGAGATAGAACAAAAATATCCACCTATTAATGTTAATCCTTGTGCACGCAGAGAAATTTAAAAAATAAAACCAAACAATTTTGCCATTGTTACAGATATACAGAACGAGCTGTTAGTATGAAAAGTTAATCCATTAATGTGGATGGCATGTGTATACTGCACACAATACATGGCCAAATGGAAGCAAGAGTAAATATTGAACACCTGGGCACAAAAGAGTAACATTAATGACCTATTGTACTGTAGAACTAGGTTTTAGTTTCCTGGTTGAATGATAGGTCATGAAGTTTACAGCACCTTTCCAAAACACCTCTACAGAATCAAATAACTGCTCATGATAGTGAAGAAATTCCATACCTAGATGACAATGTTATCGTACCATTAAATCTATTTATAAAAGTTGTGAGAGCACATTACAAACATCACTGCGTATTTGACCCCAAAATTCATGCGAACAAGGAAGAAATATTTTTCTTTTTTCACTTTTCCATGAAATCACATATTGAACATATTTTGCCATTTATAGGCAGCTACAGCACAAGGACTGGATAATATATCTTGAAATTTACAAAAATTATTGATAAAAATGACGATAGCTAGTTCCTCCCAGCTCTTTTTATCAACAAGTCAGCAGCACTGTCTTCATTTCTGAGAGCAGAAGAAAGAAAACTGTCAGGGGAAATTACCTATAGCCATTAGATTTGCAAAACAGAAGAATAAGTAGGAACCAATCCATGTCTATGTCTCTGTTTTCGACATTCAGAATTCATAAACATTCTTGTGCTGCAATTTGCTCAAAGAGAAAATATAGCTGCATGAAATTTGCTTTATTTCAGAAAGACATGTGTGATCTTTAGATAAAAAAAGTATTGTTCTGCGTTAGCTTTTTACTTTTATCACTTATTTGGTAGTCTCAGCTATACAAGATGGCACTAAATGCTTATCTAATATGTTAACTTGTTTGTGGAAATCTCCTTTAAATGAGAAAAAAATGTAATGCACGATGATGTCAGAAATCTGGACATATACATATGGCTCCTGTATATTTGTCAGGCAGTAACACAGAAAATTATGGAACACCTCCTCTCTAGAATATCCTCTATCATATGTCCAAGTTTTGGAAAACGTAAGTCCTTTCTACATATTACCATGATTTTCATGAAAAAGACAGACAGCGTAGAGACAACTGGTTGAGGTGGAACTAGGTTAAAAAGGAACAGGGTCATGTTCTAGGAATATACTTTTTAAATTTTACAGTTATCCTATTTTCTCTAATCCTATTTCTTATGTGCTATGAATGAAAAAACAGCACAACCTACACATATATACCATGATTTGTGGATTAGTTTATGTAAATATCACAGGTCTTTAAGATAGCATTAATCTAATGTAATTTACAGAATATAAATTTTATTAACTAATTTTTTGTATTTATTGAAATGTGTGACTTAAAAATCACATGCCATTTTGAAAGATCTTCAGTCATGATACCAGTTTTATTAATCCTTGTATGTTAATTGCAGTACCTCATTGAGAAAAAAAATGCATGCATTTGTTGGAAACCACCAGTGATAATCATGGGGCTGATAGTCATTGCTATCTTCCTAAATTAAGTTTCCAGCCATTTGGATATTTACTGTGCCTTCTTGTTTCCTCTGTTCTAATGACACATTTACTTGCAAACTCATGAAGGTGGGGGTCTTTCTTTTTTTCTATTCTATGTACACCTCATCTTTTGTTAACAGTAGCAAATCAGTGGAGGATGGTCACAGAGTATAGACAGCATCTTCTCCACGGTGTTGCTGCAGAGGTGACAGCTGTAAGAGAACCGGGGCCCAGGAAAGATGTCTTGCCTCCATCCACCCACACAGTAGGGGTGTCTGGATGGATTACACCCTCATGCATGGACAGCCATAATGTGCTTCTACCTTTCCAATGGAGAGAGATCACATCGTGATGTTCAACAGATCAAGCAACTGCCCTGTCAACATGCATCGTTACCTTCTTCAGCCTGGAGTATCTCCCAAACCTGGGCAATACACCTGTCTTCTCTCCAACCTTAAAACATTACTTAGAATCTTCAAAATGACAGGTAAGCATGAAGCACCACTGTAGAGAATAAACTAATTCAAGCTAAAGAGGTGGAGTGCTGTTAGAAAAATACTGGTTTGTGTTGAATAAGGCAGATCCTAATAGGATCATGAATGTCGTTCTTCTTTTTTTCATTTTGAAGAGTGAATAGGGTTGACATTTCTTGGAAACCAGAAATCCCTCGAGACACTTTAAATTCCAACTCATCTTTATCTTATTAAGTAACTAATATGATCCAACCATCCATATCAACACAAAAGTGCTGAACACAAGCAAAATAACTCTTTGTACTGTGAATAGAACCTTGGTTTGGACTTGATGGTATCTTTCCATGCTACAGCCTACGGAGGATGTGAACTCTGATAGCCCCCGTTTTCTGAAAAAAGTGAAACACATGGTTAATATGAATGTCCTGCTTTCAGTCTGGGACTGTGCTACCCAGGCAGAGCCATACTACAATGTAATAGAGACATTGTAATGGATACACTCATTTCTGTTTTATTTGGGGGAAGGGGGGGGAGAAAAAAGATTTTGGTATGTAAGGCATGCTCTGCCTGTAAAACAGGAAAGTAAGGCAATGGCATGCAGAGGTCTGCCGCCCAAGCCTTCGTGTGGTAGTAGGGCTTAAAAGCTTCCACCTCAACCCAAATGAACGCTGAAGAACATTTCTAAGTGCTCTGAGCATAATAATCACCATGCAACACAGATCTACCCAGGTCCTTGTATTTCCAGTGTGTTTGCACTGAACAGGTTTTTCAGAGGTCTTCAGTGACTTAGAATGAATCTTCAGTGAGAATGCAGAGACATGTGTGGTGGTTCCAGACAAGTAAATGAAGTGCACAAGGACAAAGTACAGCTTTGTCCTCAGGCAGCCAAAAGGCAGAGTTTAGGCACAACACTGCATGAATTAAGCTGTACTGTTTCTGATCTGAGCTGGGACAGTTATCGTGCAGTAGTGTTGGATGTGCTGTTGGATGTGCTAGCTTAAATCCAAAGAAGCTGTGAGCCTCTTGCCTCATGTTGGGCCTCAGGTGGGACAAGTGGCATGGCTTTGTCTGGACTCTGCGATCATTTTTATGCACCAGAGGCTTGCTGCTAATCAGACTTACTGTTGAGTCAAGGATGCTTTTAGCCTTTTAGCTTGAGTTAACTGCCCACTGCCAAGAATGAAAACACAACAGATATCTTCACTCAGATTAACTTGTTCTATGTCACATTCTTTCCTCATTGGAAAGGTTATTTCGACGTCTTGCTGATTTGTTGCATTTGCTTTTTCTTACTCATTATGAAATTCAACAAGGACAAGTGTAAGGTCTTGCACCTGGGAAAACATAATTCAGGAACGCAGCACAGGCTGGGATCTACCTGGCTGGGGAGCAGCTCTGCAGAAAGGAACCTGGGGATCCTGGTGGAGAGCAAGCTCAGTGTGAGTGAACAGTGTGCTGCAGTGGCAACGAAAGCTGACAGGATGCTGGGTTACATCAACATGGGCATCACCAGCAGAGATAAAGAAACCGTTATCTCACTCTACTCAGTGCTTGTCAGGCCACACCTGTGATACTGTGTTCAGTTTTGGTCCCCACAATACAAAAAAGATGTGGACAGGCTGGAGAGGGTCCACAGAAGGGCCATCAACATGATCAAAGACTGGGAAGCCTGCCATAGGAGGAAAGGCTGAGAGAACTGGGTTTGTTCAACCTTGAGAAAAGAAGGCTTAGGGGAGACCTTATCACCACGTTCCAGTATTTAAAGGGTGGCTACAAAGGAGATGGAGACCCCCTTTTTACAAGGAGTCACATGGAAAAGACGAGGGGTAATGGGTACAAGTTACTCCAGGGCAGATTCTGATTGGACACAAAAGGAATTTTTTTCACAATGAGCACAATCAGCCATTGGAATAATGTGCCCAGGGAAGTGGTGGATTCCCCAACATTGGACATTTTTGAGATTCAGCTGGACAGGGTGCTGGGCCATTTTGTCCAGACTGTGCTTTTGCCAAGAAAGATTGGACAAGGTGATCTTTGAGGTCCCTTCCAACCTGGTATTCTATGATTGTATGATTATGTCTGCTCTTCCTAGCACAGGGAGAGCCCATTGCTTTGCTTCATGAAAACATTTACTATAAAGAAGGCTGAGAGTGCTTTCCCAAGCTGTATTAAGTGGAAAGTATTGGCTGTATGTTTAGTGTCCCAGTATTCATTCTCTGCTTTTATTTAAAGTTAAGTGATGTAGTCATATATAAACTAATTGCTAGCCCTATAGCCTTTTCCTAACGATTTATATACTCTTTGTCCGTATGGTTAGAACACTTCTACTACAAAACCTTTTGCGTTTACCCAGCTATTGATTACTCTGTATGCCTTATTTAACAAATTGCATTTTTTTCAGGTAGCAAAGTTTCACCAAGATAACAATGCATTTTAATGATTGATTTGGTAGGACAAAACCTAAGAAAGAATCTCTGCAAGAATTTTATCATCACAATTGCCAGTTTTTAAGGACTCTACCTCTTTAAGAGCTGAGACCAGATTGCGCAATATTTCGTTTTAACTCTGAATCCGTGTTTTCTTCAGTCCCATTATCCCCCCCTCCCAGGCTGCAACTGTAATGAATAGGTCTGATTTACAGATGGATAATGAAAAAGCAGAGGTTTTCCTCCTGCTGCTGTCTGCTGGTCACTGACAATTCCACTTTAGTCTTCCATTCAAAACAGAGCAAGCTGCAGAAAATAAGTGTTTCCATAAGAAATAGGCCGGGAAACATCTGTCATGGAAAACAAGAGACTTCAGTGAATAAAGAAGCTTCAGAAAAGAAGTTGCGTATCTTCTTTTATCAGAGAAAAAACAAAGAATATTTGCATCTCTATAGCTAAGTTAAATTGAAGAATATGCTTTTATAAAAACTTATCCAGTCTTATTTCTTTAGTCTTTCTCTTTCTGATCAAGGCAATAATGTCCTTTCTTAGTGTCCAGAAGTTTCAGCTGTCATCCCCCATGGTTAAGCTCAGAAACAGTTATATACCTTATCACAGTTTTACCAATCTATTTTCTCCAGGATCGTGTTTTTCATCCCAGAGAAGATGGACAGATGTGATCAAGAGAAGTCAGAGCAAAACAAATCTGTGCAGTGCATATGACATGCTGCAGACTGCAGGTAGCAAAGAACTTTCTGCTCCTTTTTGGTTGCAATCTGTGACACTGCCAGAAGAGGAAATATAATCATACAGTTACACTTGCTCCAAGTGGAGGAGCTGTAGAGCAAGTAAGTTTTACCGAATCAGCAAGCAGTTCTCTAATGCTGTTACGTCTGTTCCTGTTATTTATCTAAGACAAGAGTTATAATTTATGCACAAGGAGAGCAATCAAAAGTCCCTAGATTTGTAGAAGTCATGTGCCAGGGCATGTAAAGAAAGGTCTTAAGATCCCAGATACAAACTAATATGCATTGATTCTTAATAAAGTAAAAATTGGATGCAATGTTATGTTTCCATGCTTTGTTACTGTCTTCCTAAGGAGAATAAATTTGAATTCAAATGCAAAGATAATTCTAGTGGGGATTTCAGTTTGGTCTCCAGTAACCCAGCGTTTGAAGAACATTATCTGTCCTTTATTTGAAATTGAAGTGTTTTTCTTACCAAATACACAAGGTATTATTTCATCCTACAAGCAACACCAATGTCAGAGTAGATGTTTATATATTGGAAATGACCTGTTTTTTAAAGTGGAAACAATTATAGCAGAAATTGAGGTTTCCTCCTAGGATTTTATGATTCAGAACAACAATTCATGCCATATAAACAAAATTGCTTCCAGCCTGAGAGCATGTGTATCAGTTTTGTAGAATGATGATCCCAAAATGGCAAATGAAAAAAAAGATTTATAGTAGAAATCAGAAATTGTATAGTATGTAAATGTCATACATAATAAAATAAAATAGAATATAATAGGTTTTAGTAGCTGCATTATGCCAGAACAGCACAACTTATATAAACAGTTTGTCTCAGCTAGAAAGAATTCAGGGGTGTTCTTAGAAGAGTATTTGTTCTATGCAAATTAAATTAGATACAGAGAACTATAGCATCTCTTTCTGCATCAATCTTATTTCCTAATACACTGAAGTCACTCAGCAATATACGTGTCTAAAGCAATGTTCAGGCATGCTGGATCATTGGCAGACAGTCAAGGTACTGAGTCTGACATGGAATTTCTCAGTGACTGCACCCACTGGCAAGCTATGTCTAGCTAGGCTTCTTCTCATCATTTTCTCCTACTAGGGTCACATAAGGCCAGAAGAAGTTGGCTCAGAACAGGCTTCTGCCTCACTTGACTGCAATGAGAAAAAAGGAGTGGAGAGGTCCTCTGGTACCTTGCTTGCATAGAAGAAACCAGCTATCCTTCCACTGTGACCTTGTGGCTTTGGGGGAAATGTCTTGTTTACATCCTTTCTTTAGCTTCCTCTCACCATTTGGTTATCCCCCTCTGGCAATAGACATCCATTCTGTACCACATCTCTTAATACCTCGGGAAGACAGAAGGGCAGGAATGGCCAATACCTGTCCTGCTCCCTCTTAATGCTGTTCTTTATGGTGTGACCTTATCCTTTCACAGGTGTGTAGTGTTTCTTCCGGCTCATATGGTCCATCTGTTGGATAGACTGCATCTTGCTGTTTATGTGGGATTCAGTGTCTATGCATAGAGTAAGGTCAGAAGTGAGTAACAGTTCTAATAGCTAATTCTTATTACTAATTTTTCTTCTATTTTCATTTTTTATGCTTTAACGGTCACTTCTTTGATCTTATTTTGTATTTATCTGAGAAGTTAAGAACGCTTTGCTACTCTCTGTCTTACAGACCATGATCGATCTCCCACTAAGCACATTTTTGATACATCAACTCACTGGATCTCCAGTAGTACCCTGTAATGTAAGTTTTCCAGTTCTTGAAACATTGTTGTAATTCTCTTATGGATGTTTTTGGTAGAAAAAACACCAGAACTGCATGCGGAGTGGTAACATCAAAGTGGGAAACTATCCTATCCGGCCACAGAAAGAGCTTCTCCTGATACTCCCTATTTCTTTCTATGCCTCTGTTCCTGTCAACTTTATTACCATAAGCCTTTCTGAGTCATGTTTTTCCTAATGTAATTCCTAAGCCACAGGAGTGTCTTGCCTATCCTGTTGATACTTAATTATGTAATTGGAGGATAGTCTTCTGGAAATTATGTGCTGTGTAACTATGAACAAGTTGCCTTCTGTTCCTGTTACTTAGGTAGACTGTGTATAGAGTGGAGGGGGGAGGAGGTGCCAGGGTGAAAGGGGGTGAGCGCACAAGTGAAAAATGCTTTTATAGAGAGATAAACACTAAAATGGTCTTTAGGAGGGCAAATTCCTGCAGGATGTCAGCAGGTATGATGTATAATCACTTTGGTTTTCAAGATGTTCCTCCCAAGCATGCTCACTAAATAATATTTATATGACTAAAGGAATCTGTTGACTATGAAATGGAAAGCATAAGGACTATCATCTTTTAAAATAAGTTAACATTTTCTGAAGAGGAATTTGGAAAATTGTTGGATTTGTATGTCTCTCTCTTCTGTTCTTATGGCCTCTATTGATGTTGTTTCTTTTTAGTTAGGTGAGTTGACTTTTACTGAACCACATCAGGTGAGAGGCATATATGCAACAAGTTCATAAAAATATTAACTTAATTACACCATTCTCCCCAGAAGGTCATTAGAACTGACAGGATACAATTTGTAGAAAAAAAAAAAAAAAATCCTTTTCAGCTTATAAATACATTCTGTTAAAGCAAAGACCTTCATGTCTCAAGCACCCAAGCATTCTGAATGAAATATAAAGTGGATAATTTGCAAGATTTTGTTTTCAGGGGGAAGCTGACATTCAGACTGATGACTAAATACAGTTGTTTCAAAAGTTTGTTTTGAGTAACCACCACTAAATAGGGTAACTGCCTTTGAAAAAGGGGACATGTTTCTGAACGTGGTCTTGCATCCCTGGATCACCCAAGGCAGCACACCTGCATTGGCCATGTGATTCTGTAAATATCTAAGCCACACTACAGTGAAAGTGCAGTGTCTCTGGGTCCAGTGCAGATGTTTTCCATACAGGATGCCTCTAATCCAAACTTTCCCTTCTCTCGTCTTGCTGGCCTCACACGGCCTCATTGTGCTTTTTGCTCACTCTGAAACAATTATATACATTTGCATGGCAGCCAGACTGATTACAGCCTGTGTTTTTTAAAAAATTAGACAATCGTTCTGATGATTGCATTTAGTAGAACATTACAATCGACCAGGCTGCAGGTAGAAAATAATTTCTTTTTTTGCTGTTAATGAGCTTAATATGATGATCCACTAAGCAAATTCTGTTTCTTCCTCAGCCATTTCCTCTAAGTCCCACACTCAGGGACAAACCATATATATGCATACTAGAAAATTTCCATGACTTTTTGAAAATACTGAGAATTGCACAAAGGAGGTATTTGCCAAAGCATTTCTCTGGAGTGTTTCTACTTTTGAACAGAATAAAAATCAAGGTGAACCCTGAAAGGTGCTGGGCAGCACTTTGCTTGTGTTATACCTTGTAAAGCCCAATTCAACAAACCAGTTTTCCTGTGATGAAATGTTACATTCTTGCTTTGAAGTGACAGGATGTCAGAATGACATGAATTGCTTAAAAAAGTTTCGTAGCAGAGCTGAAGTAACTTGTTGTAAAGGACACGTATATTCCTCATGTTTGCAGAAGAAAGAGGCAGCTTTGTATTTTTCTCTAGTGCCAAAACACACAGGAAAGCATGCATAATTTACTGGAATACAACAGGATAAGGGAACCTTCTGAAGTGTTTTATTTAGATTTTTGTTCTGTTTTATATTTGCTGCTCTTCTTTTGGTGTGTTTTTCTGGCAATTGGAATGGATCTGAACTTGTGCTTTCCCAAAATTTATGGAGTGTGTGTCTGTCAGCGTATGTGTGGCGTGAGTGGCTTAGCAGTATTGTCTTGACCCAGAAAAGGAAACTTTTGTACATATAAGATGATAAATTTTAAAAATGCTTTGAAGGTGAGCAGGAACAATCTTATTACTTGAATGATTGGAAAGAGCTGTTTAATATCCACTATCGATCATGCTTTTTTCTTTGCAAATCTCTAACGTGCCTATTGTGGGGCTTAGCTAGAACATGCTTCATGCAAACTAGTGATTTATTAAAAAACCTAAACACACGACATTTGTCCCCTCCTTCCCATGTTACACAAAGACAGAATAGCACCATTATATTTTTAATTACTCCCATGGAGATTCCAGGACACCAGTAAGGAAAGATCAACATTAAATATGGATCATAAAACACATCTTTAATGCACAGGCCCCCTTGAAATGCTGCTATACCTATGGGCTGTGTCTATATGAGTAAATCCAAGCATGCCTGGGAACATTTCCAAGTGCTGGGCTGTGAATGTCTGCACTAGTACGCAGAACTTTACCTGGCATGAATTCATCCCTTTCTAAACAATGCCATACCCAAACAATTCCTGGGCACATTTTGGTAGTTTGGCAGTTAAATGATAGTGGTGGCCATTCCCTGTAGGCCGACCTCCTGGAACCTCTCCTTTTGGAGACTGAAAGCCGTTGTCTAGCATCTACGCAGACCATCCCAGTCCACTTGACTTCAGGGCCAAAACCTGTTCTTAGGCAAAGTTCATTTACTGGAGCAGGTGTACCCAGAGGGACTACTATAAGAACCAGCAGAAACCGATATTTCCCTGGACCTTGTGCTGTCACGGAAGGATACTTTGGAAAAAAAAAACCTACCACCCTAGTCTCTCAGATAAAGAACATCTGCTCATTTTGATTTTTAAAATATCAGGTATCATACCGAACTAACAAACTGATATATCTTTAATTTGATTACAGCCGATCATTTGTTTTTTGAAAGCAGATTTTCAATTGAAATATTCCCATCTCAGCCTCTGTCACAGTTTATTTCAGTTTCCCACAGACCTGCTGAGCTGCTTTGCTGTTGCAAATAAGTAATAGGAAAAACTACAATTATCCTGAAGTTTCAGGGCAAGATGTGTTTGAAGAAGAAACTCCTTACTCTGACTACGCATTGGACCTCAAAATGGTGGTTTACAGAGTGCTGGGAAGCATGAAAATCACATAAGGTTTTTAGCAGAATTTTGGAGATTGGCAAAGTTATAAGAAATCCTCAGGAAGAAAGAAAACATTCTCTGATAGTGAATTGATTTAGGACATCTTTTACTCCTATTAAAAAGTAGTTGAAGAAACAGACTTGTCACTTACAAATTTATGTCATAAACAAACAAGAAAAAAAAATTCTCAGGACTCAGCAAAGAATCTAGTCTTTGATATAATGAAGGAAAATGAAGGTATAAGATGGTGATTTAAGCTGTACATGAATAATTTAAAATGTTTGTTACATACAAAATTCCTAACTAAAATCCAGTGTAGTGAGATGGAATAATTTATGCCTCAGAGGTTGATGCAATTGGCAAAAGCATTTCTGATAGTGGAAAAGTCAAAATATAAGCAGTGTAAGAGGAAGAATTTACGGAACAAAAAGAGTGGGTTGTTCATGCCAGGCTTCCTCCTAGAAAAGCCAGAGCAAGAAAGGTTTTTATCAGTAGCAAAAATTTAAAACAAAGAGTAGAAGTTCTGCAGTGCTTCTGGCTGGCTTCCAGACCAAGGGGCAGTTAGACGCCTTTTCCTCCCACTCCTTCATTTGGTGCTAGCAAGAGTCAGAAACTCCGGGGCCAACAGTGGTATTAGGAGTGCAAAGGTCTTTTGGGGTCTTCTCAGCAGAGTTGTATTCAGTCCTTTTTTTTTTTTTTTTTTTTTACTTTGGGCAGAAGGATATATCAGGATTGCTGATTCCTGCCTTTCACTGTTTTCTCCCTTCATGTCTTTCATTACTTCCATTAATTGTAACTCTCTGTTTCTTCTCCCAGGAGAACAATTTCCTCCCTTCCTGATTGCTCTTCCATAACTCCTTCCCCATCTTCCTCCTAATCTGGGACCGTCACGTCTACTCTTCCTCACCGAGCTCTTTATCCAATTTTCTTTTCTCAGAAGGATAAGAAATGAAAGACATTTCAAGCAATGTGTTCTAATATTTTGTAAATAATTTGTTCTACTGTCTTCCATGTTACCCCTTCCCTCTCACACACACTCTTCTTTGTTCTCTATTTAGTTCATAAGTTGTTTTGTATAATCTCTCTTAAAAAAAATTCATTATACGCAAAATCTCTTTTGAGGTCTTCACTAATAAAATGGTGATTGATAGCATGTTGGAATAAATCAGAAGTGACTCTGTGAGTTTTGAAAAGGAACAAGGTTATGAATGTGTTCTTGGGCATATAATATGACCTAGCATGTATCTTGCCTCTTAAAACTGGAGTGTGGCATTCATGGTACATAGCTTGCTTCAATGCAATAGAGAGATGATCTTACCTTTATCTAAGGGGTCTGTGTCCTGGTTTGAGCGACACAGAACTAATTTCTCTCCTAATGCTTGGGAAAAACTGCAGTTTTAGAAAACTCTAGTGTCTGAATTTGTGAAAATATTTACTGGCCAACAGGATTATTTTGTACTATGAACATCACATTCAATATAAATTAGAAAGTTTGCTAAGGAGTTTTCACTCTTCTATGACGGCTGCAGTCCTGAGAACTTCTTGCCCTCGGTGCCAGACACCTGAGGTCCTCCTGAAGCCATAGTGCTTGCAGTGTCTGACATTTGCTGTCCACCTCTGGGAGGGCATAGCTTCCTACTGGTAGAATTGGCTGAGTATAATCCTTGTATATTTTATATTGGTATTGTGATCGATATCGGTTCTTTAGTGTTATTAATGTTAATTATCTAGTCTTATTCTATTAAATCTGTTTATATTTCAACTCTCGGGTTTCCTTGTTTTTTCTCGATTCCCCTTCCCTGGTGGGGAGGGGTCATCGGGTGATAGAATAATTGTCTAAACAACAATAAATTGTTGTGGGTTTCTCAAACCGTAACAGTCTATCACAACAATTATTGTGAACTGACTATTGCACAAAAGAAAGCATTACTTGGGGTTTGGCTTAATAGGCAACCTGTAGTGATTGTCCTAGCCCATAAGATTTCTTTTTCAATAGAAAGGAGAAATAGAGATAACAGCTTTATGATGGCAGTTTTCCAAATGGGAGTTATTTATTAAGAGCAGCTCACATGTGTATTGCCTAATGCAAGCTAAAATGTGACCTTCTTGAGTAGAAACCACAAACTGACAAGTAGCCCTGTATGAGTGAATATTGTTGGACTGTGTAAGTCCAGAGACACCAAGCACCTGGCATCTGGTATTTATCTGAGCATTTGGCTTTGGCTACTAATCTCAGCAATGTCCGGGAAACTGTTGAGAGAGTTCAAACAGTTGTGACACACACCATAATTTGGATGACTACTGGCTTTTCACGTGGACAAAATTCTTTGTGTAATTAAACCCTGAAGTTCTGCTGGTGTTAGGTACATACAGTGAATGCCAGTAACATTTCCCCTTCAATTTCAATGGGAAGTGTTTTCACTTCCAAGATGAAAGAGGTACCAAAGTGGACACTCCTGATTAAATGGATTGGCTGTCCATAATGACCTCAAGTTCTATCAAGTCTTACTTAACTTTCAGGTTTGTGCTCCCTACCACCTTTCTGTTGGGTGGTCAGAAATAGTACTGAAATGTGTCCTTATGCATTTTTCAAAAATGATACTAGGTCAAAGTAAACTTAGCATTGCTATCATAATAAACCATTTCACCATGTTTTATTAGAACAGCCTGAATCCAGTGTGTGTAAAACTGTGTTTGCACAATGATTACCATTTTTTGGGTTGGTGGCTGGAGTTGTTACAAATAAAGGAAAAGGAACTACAGCAAAGGAAATATGGCACGAATACTCAGTTCTTACCTTACCACAAATGAAACCATGACACACCTCAAAAAACCAGCTGAGCATCAGCTGCAGAGAGCAACAATCCCACCTATGAAAAGGTCATACATAGGTTTCATGTATTGACCAAATAGACCTTCCCTGTCTAGACATTTCTTTTCTGGCATCCCCGAAACCTGTAATGTCATCAGTTCTAGGGCTTCCCATGACAATGCAACTATCCAGCAGGTAGTCACTAACCAGAAATGTTCCGAAAGTAATAAAGAGCAAAATGTATCTGTACCTTGAGATGTCCAAAGGGATGCTTAGGATTATGGGGAGCTGAGCAGTAGTTAAGGACACCTAAACATTGTTGTAGTTTCTGCCAGGCCTTGCATCATCCCTCCCTGGCAAATAGAGTAGTCCAATCCATACAGCTTTGCTTCCCCGAGTCACCATGTTTAAAATTGACTTGGCTTGACTGTTACTATTTATATTATTTTCTCTTTCTTGAAGTCGGGTGATCTTATGCTTCAAAGTGCTTGTATACTTGCCTGAAGTTGATTCTACTTTAGTGAGTACAACTGTCTGGATGAACTTGTACCTGAAAGCTTCCTGTTAAACACACAAAACAGCACTGCATATGCTAGGATATGTACTTTTAGCAGTAATAATTACATTTCGTGGTTCTCCTGTTTAATGACTCACTTGACCTTTTTTAAACTGGATTTTTATTTTGTATAAAGAATGAAGACGTTGTTTTTATATTAAAAAAAAAAAATACAGCCACGTCTCTCTCAGCTGGGCTGTTTGGCACTAGCCAAATTGCCAACAGTGGGAGAAAAAATTCCAGTGAGAAATCACCTGAAGTCAGAAAGTCACCATGGCAAACAAAATTGCCAAGTAATTACCTATTTGACCCCGACTGACCCCTATCGTTCATTCTTTGTAAGGCTGCACTGTCTAAGGCTCAAAGGCAAATCTGAACATTTCCCAGTGCTGGCTTAGGCAGCAGAAGCAGTGAGTGTGTTGTCAGCTGACTGATGGTGAAATCTCAGCAGGCTGAGATGCACAGGCAGAGCTTTATTCCAGCTGGACAACCCCCTGTCTTTCACTCAGAAGTGGAAACTTGCTGGGGTAAGGGGAATTAGGAAGATAAATGCAAATTTCCTTTTGCTTCCTCTACTTAGGTTGTTTATGATTTGGGGTCTGAAAGGCAGATTCTTCAACACAAACAATTCTTTTCATTTGAGTCAATTTATTCATCTGCTTTAATGAGGCGCCAGGAGTAAAGATGTTTAACACACATTGTTCAATGAAAGCGGGTGAGATTTTGCGGAGGTTTTGGATTCAGATGACAGGAGATCATAAACGAAAGTTATTGTATAGGTTTAGAAATAGACAATTGTAGGGCTGGTTCTAGCTTATGTCCTCTAGACAACTGGTAAAGAAAAAGCTTCTGGTTAGGTCTACTGGTCAAATCACGGTCAGTGCTTGGACTGGCAGGGGCCTCAAGATAGATTTTTTTTTTTCCCAGAGTGGGATTACAGCTTTCACAGGACCCAATGAGTTTATTCTGTCTGCAGTCAGAGCAGTTGCTGGCCTGTGATTAAGGTCAAAGCTAAGATTAGCATTAGGGTTAAGTTTAACACAGATAAGAGACAATAAGCACCTCCATATGAAGCTGCTTGCTTAGTTTTAATAGTGTCAAAATGTTGGACTTAAAATTAGTTGCATTGCCCAGAGAGGATGTTCAGTTAGGTTCAAATTTGTGTTTTAGCTGGCAGTGTTTAAAGAGCTTGAACTACATACAATTGAAATATGTTTCACCCTCGCATAAAAAGGACTAGTGCCAACAGAAACACCCTAATTAGGTTCTTTCAGTTGCCAAGAATTTCAGATTAGAGGAAAATCAGTTTATTTCTGGGTTGAAATTAGGGTTCAGACATGTCAAGTGCTGCAGAACTATAGCTCCATGCAAAAGAAAAGCTTTCCACATAGATAAATCAAGCAAGGACCTCTTGACTGGATCCAGTCTCTAGCTTATGTTTAATGTGATGGTTAAAGACTCAGGAGAACAATGACCTAACTAGTATTGTGAAAGGCTCGGAGAGCCACTGGAGGTGGATTTGAGCCAGTGCTGAGACTGCGTCTCATGACAGACAGAGGAACTGGTTTATGGATAAATACAGGATAACAACGATGGGTCAGAATTTCACTTGATAGGGGAACTAAAAATTAAGTTGTGAATTAGCAACATTGTGTTGTAGCTAATGAGTTTCATAGTGGTAGTGAATGTGGGTCGATACACGGTGTCAGTAAGGGCTGATGCTATGGGGTTAGGCATGGGTGAAAAAGATGTTCCTAATGCAGGCTTAGTCATAGCTCCTTGGCTTTTCTTTTTGGTCCTTTCTGGCTGACCAGAGATCTTGAGCTCAAGGCTACAGGTAGTGCTGGCATGTAGCCTAGAAGGGCTTACGAATCAATGTTGCATACTAGGGAGCTAGCACTGGGGAGTTCATGCAGGAGGGAGTTTCTGTGGTTCATACTGGTCTCAGATATCTAGAGTCTACCTAACTGGTGTGAAGGGGATGGTGGGGGCCAGGGTAGGCAATGGGGTAACGTTGTTCTAGTGAAAATGGCGATTTAGGAGTGGTGCAGAGAGACCAAAGCATATTTGTGTTGATGGGTTAGAAAAGTTGCCATTTTATGCCCATAACCGATTTTTATAATTTCTTCAGTGAATCTAGAAGAAAGTGCCTACTGTTTTCACTAGAAATATTGCTGGTTTCAACACACAATTTTCCTTTCACAAAACAGTGATTGTAGCTTTTAACTAAACATAACTGGTCTTCACAGGCTCAGTTGCAGAATTATGTGAAAAATTTCTGTGGTATTAAATAATTATTTATGCCTTTTAGTATTACAGCTTTTACAGAGTTAAATCGTGTTACAAGAGTAGATGCTATCTACTCACACAGAGTGTTAGGGGCAAGTTTCCACTGTGTAGTGTTAACCTGGGACAAAAGTTTCTGTATTTTTTTCCTAGACTCTCTGTGAGGCTACTGTGTCTCTCTATGTGGATGTGTTACAGCTACTGTGCTGGATGGGTGATGGTATACTATCTTGCTTCCATATGAGAAGCCTTGTGGGCTCAGGAAGCAATTTTGAGAAAGCAGTTTGTATGTATACCCTCTTCCTATTCCTGGAATAGAGAGAAGCAACATAATTTTAAAAAGCAGCAGCAGCAGAGTTCTCACCATAATCCTTTCTCACAATAAACAGAGTTATCTTGTTTCATGTGTTAAATTTGCACCAATAAACAGACTATGAGTTCCCACAAGAATATGCCCAAGGCAGTCCTCCACAGTCTAAAAAATCATCCTAAAAATTATCTGAAAAATGCACAGAGTACAGTATCAGTCTTGCAGTGGTGACCTCTGAGCTCTTTGTAGTTGTCCTGCAGCCTACGTTCCTTTTGGAAAAATACGATGATACACCCAAATTGTCTTTATCAAAAGAGTCCCTGAGGCATTTAGGCATCCAGGAGTAGAGTAGTACAGATACTGCTCCATTCTAATCAGTACAAGGCCTGTCAGGAGGAAGAGGTTTCTTTAATGACATCTCTTTTTTGGAGTGTGTTGACTGAAGTATTGATGGTAGGCTGCATCGAAACTAGGTATGCATCAAGTCTTTCAAATCCACTAGTGAAAATAGATCCAGTTTGCAATCTGCCTTGAAATCTGCCTTAGCATTCAGAATATTTTCTATCTTTTTTTAAATGGATGGGATGACATTAGCCCTAAAAAGATCTGCTTTTCCAGTTGCTACCAACACCAGCCTGTGCTTACTTTAAATTAATGATTCAGTAACCAGCACATGAACTCTATTTCTTAATAAGTGCCTGCTTTGTTATGTTGTTATCTTATGGATCCTGGTTGAATCACAGCCACAGTATTTGGTTTTTTCTGTGTCATGTTTGGAGCTAAGAACAAATTTTGAATCAGAACTTTCAAAAAAGGTATCCGAGTGTCCCATCCCTACAGAGCCTCACTTTTGTTACTGAATAGCAGGCAGATGCAAAGTTTGCATAAAGTGAATGCGAGCAGAAGATGTCAAATCAAAAGCAATCTTTATGATACTTCATAAAAACGATGTTCGTTTCTTCTATGATATGTTTCCAACTCTCAAGTGTAAACTTCGTCCCTATCCCAAATGAACAAAACTATAAACCACAGAAAATTTTCACGTAATTCTGCAAATGGCCCTGTGAAGTGTGGTCAAATTTAGATGAAGGTACTCTTAGGTAAGTATTATAATTTCACACTTGGGAAATGGACATTTTATAGCCATTAAGCTCACAAGTTGAATTATCAAAAAAAGGATGAAAGCAAATTCATTAGTGTTTTGTAAATAAATGACTCATTTTTTTCTGTTTTTGCTATTTCTTAAAACATATGTTATGAACAGATATACAGAAATAGGAGGAATTTAAGACTCCAAATCATTCATGTTCTGGATTGAATGGACTCAAGGGACTTCAGAGAGCAACAGTTCATCCAAACTACCCCGGCAGATATTTGTAACAGGTCCTGTAAGTCTTTTATGGCAGGGTTAGACAATTGCCTCCCTGTGCTTATGTACCCTGGGAAACCCCTAACCTATAATTTGCTCTGCCTTGTACCAAATGAGGAGTAATTCTGGAGATCATTTAGATTCAAGATAATTCAGCATGAGTCTGGGAAGTAGGAGGCTTTCTTGTACGTAAACAAATCTCTAAGTGACTTCAAGCGCAAAAACCATATTATTCCGATGAAGCACATTATGAAAAGCACAAGTCCAGAATTTCTGCTGAGTAAGGTCTAAAAGATCAGGGCTGGGGTTGACAAATATTGCCAAGCATCTCGGCATTACCTTACTGTATCCATTTTATTTAATCTTCTCGGCTGACAGTAAAATATTACGTTATCATACACTTTCTTTGAATAGCAGCAAAAAATTCCCTACTATGACAGACAGTTTAAAAGAACACATGGATATCTTTAAATTAGTAGCAAAATAATTTGGGGCCTCTTTCTCACTCATGTAAAACATGTTCCTGACAGTTCTAGTGCTGGGGGTGGGGTAGATAATCATAGAATAGTTTGGGTTAGAAGGAGGCCTTTAAAAGTCATCTAGGCCAACCCCCCTGCAATGAGCAGGGACATCATCAACAAGATCAGAGCCCCATCCAATCTGACCTTGAATGTTTCCAGAGATGGTGCACCTACCACCTCTCTGGGCAACTTGTGCCAGTGTTCCACCACCATCATTGTAAAACATTTCTTCCTTATATCTAGTCTAAATCTACCCTCTTTCAGATTAAACCCCTTGCCCATTGTAACAGGTCCTACTAAAAAGTTGGTCCCTGTCTTTCCTGTAGCCCCCTTTAAGGACTGGAAGTCTGCAATATGGTCTTCCCAGAGGCTTCTCTTCTCCAGGCTGAACAACCCCCGCTCTTTCAGCCTGTCTTCATAGGAGAGGCGCTCCAGCCCTCTGATCATCTTCATGGCCCTCCTCTGGACCAGCTCCAACAGGTCCATGCCTTTCTTGTACTTAGGACTCCAAAGCTGGATGCAGTACTCCAGGTGGGGTCTCACCAGAGCAGAGCAGAGGGGCAGAATCACCTCCCTCAGTCTGCTGGCCCCAGTTCCTTTGATGTAGCCCATGATAGGGTTGGCCTTCTGGGCTGCGAGTGCACGTTGCCGGCTCATGTTGAGCTTTTCATCAACACCCCCAAGTCCTTCTCAGGACTGCTCTCAATCCATTCTCTGCCCAGCCTGTATTTGTGCTTGGGATTGCCCCGACCCACATGCAGGACCTTGCACTTGGCCTGGTTGAACTTCATGAGGTTGGCATAGGTCCACCCCTCCAGCCTTTCCAGGTCCCTCTGGCTGGCATTCCTCCCCTCCAGTGTGTCAACTGCTCCATACAGCTTGGTGTCATCAGCAAACTTGCTGAGGGTGCTTTCAAAATAACACATAACTGTCTAAGATTCACTTCTAATATGAAGTTTCTAATCCTGAAGATGTCCAGAATATTCCTAAGTATCTGTAGCCTCAGAGTTTAGAAAAATTTGAAGGATGGGAAAAAATACTTTTTATCGTATTTATTACAATTTTTTTCTGTTTCATTTGGGATGAAATCTTTTATAATTTTGATGACACTGGTAAAAATGAAAGTTGTTGAGAGAGAAATGCAAAAGTGAATGATAACATTTTTAGATACATACATGAATAATGCTCCTGTTGACAATAGTGGAACTATTCATGTGTAGATTTTGGTCATAAACTATCAGTGTGGCAGATAATTAATTGTAATGTTGCAAAAGTTCATATAGACGATCATGACAAAATAGGTCCTATTACTCGCTAATTCCTGAAAAATTCTTTATTTTATTCTGTTGCAAATGGTTCAGATAATGCTAAAATACTTTTATCTTCCTTAGGACCTGACTTTTTTTCCCCTTACTTTACTCCCAACCATGTAAGCTCCCTGCACATGGAGGTACCCTCTTTTCTGAGCAATTTTGTGGCATTTGGCCTGCCTTTTTTATTTTAATTGTGTGTTAAGATGATGGCATGGCTAATAGTAATGACTTCAGTTTTTCCATAGCTATACAAAAAGCTGGTATTTTCAGTAAAGTTTAGGGGAATTAGACAGCCAAATCCCAATAAATTTCAGTGGATGCTGGACACAGAACTGGCTCAGCTGCTTTGAAAATCCTAAAAGGCTTATAATTTTCTTTGCCTTTACTAAGTAAATATAGTAGTCTTTTTAAGTGAAATGTTTCTGAATGATCGGAAACACCTGTTCTGAATGAATCTAAATATTGCAAAAATCTAGCAGTATAGCTCTTGAAATAGTGTACATACTCTGTTTTCCATCACTGCTCCCATTGTAAACTAAGGACCCAGAGAGCCAGCAACTGAAGTCAATGGAAAGTGAAGCTGCTGAGCAACTCTGTAAACAAACTCTCACAGCTCAGTGAGGTATTCACAGAAATGCATCCAAAAATGTGTTTTTTGTTTGTATAGTGTCTAAATGCTTGATGACTGATACCGACTCTAAATGCAACTGAACTGCACCATAGAATGAAAGCATATATGTTAGCCAAGGGTTTCTTACAGTCTCCCAAACATCACAGGTATACAGCAGAAGTGATTGTGATGCGAGAGTAGTGAGTCTGCAGCTTTAAATGCAAAGGCACTAATACCTATGGGTGCTCATTACTTCCAAAGCACAACTATAGCAGAATATGATTCAGTGATTGTAGCAGTTATCACTTTTTTTTTTTTTTATAATACTGTATGCTGTAGGATATGTTCATGTCAATTTGTGTGTTCGGTTCATTTTCAGGAAGTGTTATATTATTTCTGTAGTCTCAGTGCCGAGAATTTCTATGGGTTAACTAATTAGAAAGTTTTTCAACTTAAGTACTAAATCAGTAATTTTCTACTTAACTGAAAGTGGTTTTTTTTACCTCTTTTTATTTTTGGGAACATGTGTAACACATTCTGCATATTTTATCCATCCTCACCAAGCAGTTATATGATGTTCCACTTAGTAAACATTGATTTTAAAGCCATGATTTTAAGGGGTGGTTTCAGTCATCTGTTACAGCTTCAAATGTTTAATTGGTTTAATGGATAAAACTGGTTTCAACATACTTCAGGATCTTAGCACTGCAGAAATTAGTTTCCCTGTTCTGATTGTCACAAAATGACAAATCCATTTCCTCAGTGGTTATCAGGTGGTGCATGCTTTGAATGGACATGACCAGGCATCTGTGTGTGGAGAACTCTTATTAGTTACCTCCTTTCACCTATTCTTGACTGATCTACTTACATTCCTCTAAAGACCAAAGAGACACAAAACAGCACCTATGGAAGCAGTTGGTCCGATGCAGTGCCAGGACTTCTAAGACACAGTTGTGCATGGAAACAAAATCTGAAGAACAAGGAAAAAATGTGCTGATAATAAAATGAATTATATATGTCCTTCTTCACTTCACAATCCCTAATTGTGTGAGGTGCCGGACTATTCTGAGAGGACAATTTTGGGGCAGAGATGAGATGCAGTGTGGGTGGGAGAGCTATGAGACGCCAACTTCTCCCACCCTATCTTGGCTTCTGTGGCAAGCGAGTCAGCTGCAGATCCAACTCATGCAAAAAAGAAAAGTACATTTATTTAGGCCGAGGTCCATCACTTAAAATGTTACGTTGTTTTCTGTGTATTCAGGGAAACCTGATGATTTCATGTTGATTAAATAGCCCTACTGGTCTGACCTCTCCACACCTGTTATGACTCAGCTAACTTAGGATACCAAGACCATTAAGATTATACAAGCATTTTATGACCTATTTGACTGTTTAAGTTGCTAAACATATTCTGTGCAACTTTGATACAGTTTGGATGGCAAATATTTTCTATTAAACAAAATAGTAAGGAATTTGATATACCCATTTGAAAATTGTAGGTCTAACCTTCATGCTTATATGTTTGTATAAGCTATGGTGTATCTATGCCCCCTGGAAAAAAAAAAAAAAGCAGATTTTATATAAGGCATATGCAAATGGCAGACAGACATAAGCCATCTGGGAAAACGAGCACTATGCCTGAAGCCATTCCTTCTGGTTTGAGTAGCTTGGTCAGAGGTGGTGAGGCATCAATGTGCCTTCAGCATGGTGCCCAAGGAATCAGATATAGGATGAAGGAGATGCCAGTTGAACAGTAGAGAACTACCAGAGACAGTAAAGCTCTTTTACCTCTCTTGTTTCACAGTAACACCACTTCAAGAGGGAATGCAAAATCTGGGGGAGAAAAGAGCAAGATTGGCTAACCATGTTTCTACAGTCCACAAGTGATGGCACTCACCATCATAGCGAAGAGGGACAGCCTTGGGCTTACTTCAGCCTCAAGGATGTTTTCTGCACCTTCTTCAATGATTTGGCTATTAGTGGGACACGTGCAAGAGATCGGTGCTGGGACTGAAGAATTTTCCTACTGGTAGACTCATTACAGGGCTTCTGTCATGCTTTGCTTTGCAACTCATCTCTCTCTAAAAAATAGATATATATTGAATAAGAAAGTTAAGGTATCCTTAGGCTTGCCTACCTCATAGCTTGCCCACTTGAAAAAACTCTTCCTGCTATTGAATTTTTCCTATTTATTACAGTTTTTACATCGCACTATTTCTTCCAGATAGCTGGTTCTCATAAATTATGCAATGGGAGTATGACTCAAAATAAGGACAAGTGATATCCTCCAAAGAATTAATTTGAAACTTCAACTAGATCATTCCTGTTTGAGGCCATATAGAACATTATTTTTAACATGCTCGAGCAAAAATAGCCATGCTGCAGAATGTCTAGGGAAATGAAGAAAATCTTGAGAATCTGGCTAACACATTTTGTACTGGAAAAATCACAGAAACTCATTGAGGAGGAAGCTATACTAGAAAAAAAAAAGGCACAAACCAAATCTAACAGCTGAGAAGATGAAGGAGTCAGCTTTCAGAAACCAATAGGGTGTAATTCTTCAATTCTGTCCTGCAGATCTCAGAATAAAATCTTGTCAACCTCTCTTTGGGAAGGTATAAGAGGAACAGAGGGGGAAGAAAAGGAAGTATTCTATCTACAGCTGTCAGAAAGAAATGTACTAATTCATTTTACATTAATCTTCCAGAGTCGGAGCTAAGAAGAAGAGAAAAAGGTAATTTTACAGTTCAATGAATACTCCACCCATTTACTATTTTAATGTTCCAAAATGCACAGTATGGCTTTAGAAGATGGTTGTGTAAGTGTCATCTATATAGTAATCTGAGCATACCAAATTGAATCAGATCCTTGTTGTTCACAAATACAGGTTTAGAAGTCCAAAAAAAAGCCCCCAGTGTTAACTGCAGTGTGCTAAAAATCAGAGGAAAGTGACATATACCTATCTCAAAGGAAAACATAATTCAAAGAACTTAAGTACCATCTTTTATACATGTTTTCTATTGCTCTTTTGTTTTTCATGTCTGCAGAAGGATATTCTGTTCTGCCATTAAACTTTGCTAGTTAATCACTACTCTTCAACAGCTTTCTTTAATAACAGATACAGCACTGTATATTTAACAGCTGATGCAGGGACCTTGGCCTAGGGAGCCATGAGCATTGCTCAATGAATACTTCCAGCATGGGTTTGACTCTGTTTCTCCGTGCTGACTCAACAACCTATCAAATAAAACATTTCATTATGTAGCCTCTGTGGGACATGTGGGATACAGAATAGAGAACATGAAAGGGTAGGAACACTTCACTATTATTTTCTTATTATTTTGCAGTTACAGAATGTTTGGCAAATGATGGTAGACACTGTTACAAGGCAGATGCTATAAATTGGGTCAGTGTGATATATATGGCTGCCAAGGAGCTGTTTAAGTATATTTTCACTGTTTCCAGAAAAAATAACAAGAGAGAAGTAAAGACATCCTGAAGTAATTATATCGTTTGGAAGGAAAATATGGCAGGGATTTTTAAAACATACGTGCAAAAGGAAGAACAAATTGAACACATACCACGCTTGAAAACCTAATGGAAAAGGATTAATTGATAAACAGAAAACTAAAACAGTTCAGTTATCTTACCTTCATTTCAATCTGAAATCCAAATTATACCCTATGTAAAGTCACTAACAAAATGAAACATGGGAACTGCTGTCTTTAGTTTGGATACCATTTTTAACTTCTGCTCAAGGAATAAAGAGGTTTGTATTGACAAATGTGTTGCAAACTAGGAATTAGTTAAAAGAGTAGAGCATTGAAGAGAACGTCAGCTAATCAACTAAGCCATTAGCATAGACCATTTATTCAGTATCTGAAATATGTTTTAAAATCATCAAAGCTTGCCATGATAAAATCAAATTGCACTTGAAAAAGCTGTAGCTTTTTTCTAAAACAATAGACGATAAAAGGCAAACCGTTTGCATGACTGGAGCAATAGATTACTGTTCACTGTGATTTCAATTTTGAACGAGTTAGTTTTGGACTTTCATTCTCAGACCTGTCAATAAAGGCTTTGGGAGTGGCCAAAATATGCAACCAAGAGGCAAAAGAGACAGACTGAAAGGCCCCCGTGCTGCTCACAGTAAGTAGTTATCTTTAAAACTTCTTACGTCTTTAACCATCATCAGTGAGAGGTTTTGTATTGCTGCTCACTGACGCATTATAATGCTTTTTCAGCACTAGCTGTGCTAGTGCTATCCCGATGACTCAGTCAGGGTCAAGCTCCAGTTGCAGCCCACATTTTGTAAAATGTACATCAGTCAGCAGGCACTTGCTCCTCTTGCAAACCATCTGTTAATGAGCCTCTTCCCACAACGCTGATTCCAGACTTATATAGTTGTAAGGCTGTAATACCCAAATTTTAAGGACTTGATGGCATTTTGCATTCCTTAAAGAGAAATAAAGAGAAAAACCATTGAGATCTCAGAATGGTACCCTCTGAATTTGCCTGTTTATGTAAAGAGAAACTTCTCATATACAATATCGAAGGCCTCAGTCCTCCCTATTCCCTGTGAGACGTAGGTATTCTCAGTGCATAATACAGGCTCTGGCAGCTACACAACAACTGTAACAGCAGTGCGTACCATTTTCTGTTATTTCCCAAACAATGATCTGTCCATAGAGAGAAAGTGGTACACCATTGGCACATCTATCAGGAAAAGCAGAAGTGAAGCTGAACATGTAAAATAAATTTTTTTGAAGAAGAAACTATGCAGAAGAGAGTAAGGGACAAAAGGTCAATGTCAAAGGACAGAAGGAAAAAGATGAGAAAGGAGACTCCATTGTAAATCTCGGGGGAACTTCCCTATTATGAGTACCAGGAGACAGCAACATGGGGAAATATAGCAAGAACCAAGGTCACTCGATAATGGGCTGGACTGCAACACCATGCCTGTGACTAAGTCACTCCTAAATGATTAAGTAAGTGCTTTCCATCTCCAATGCCTCCAATAAAACCTCTGCCCTAAAATAATAAATAGATATCCATAGATGAGCCAAAACAGAAAAAGATGTTTCCTTTAGAAAAGACCCAAGGGCCTTGAGGGAAAGGCAAATGAAATTATTCTTGTCTGGAAGGAATTAATATTGCTATGGTCTGTGGAGACAATCAAAATCCCATAAAGAAATCTAGTAATAGTAAATGCCTATTTGCCCTAAAATTAAGGGAGGTTAGTTAGCTGCATGGTTTGGAAACACTTCTGAGGCATCTCTTTAAAGACTCATAGATCTTTATGAATGCAATGCATTGTTATCAGGCCCAATGCTGCAAGTCATCGAGGCGACTTTACACCTTTTTTTTTTTTTTTTTTAAAGGCGGACAACATTTTTAAGGATCTGCCAGCAGGTTTGTGTTACAAAGTTCCTAAGCGTATTTTCTAACATGCTAAATTTCCCATGCTGCTTTCCAGAGGCCCATCTCAGCTTGTCATTTCATGGTGAGGATAGTGTTTTGGAGCTGATTAAAGTGTTCAGTATTAAAATGTATGTGGCTAGCTAATACTGTTTCCTCCACAAAGGAAGAATATTTCCTCTTTGTCTCTCTTTGCATTCCTATTTGCTTCATGCAACTAATTCTGAGAGCTTTATGGCCAACTATCTACAACCCACCACTTTTCATGCTATTCCTTTTTTGGTCTGGAAAACTTTTCTGTCTTTTATTTTTTTATTCTATACTCTGTAGTCCTGTATTACTCACAGCAATCTTTCACATTTAACCATATTATAGCACTGTTTGAAAGCCTGATTTATGGCCTGATTTATGCATAGAACTTGCAAAGTCACAGGTTATCAATGTCAAATGATCCCATTTCTTTCACTCATACTGGGATCATGTTCTGCTCAGAATCTTTCCACGTATTTTAAGCAATGCAGTTCTTTGAAAGCCAGCACTTCTCATAAAATGATCTCTTCTTTCTTGAGCTTTGTTTTGAACATTCCTTTCCCCCACGGCGTTGTTTGAAGCAAATCTGAGCAAACATAGAAAGAAAACCTCAAGAATGACTAGAAAATAGGAAAAACCTACCAGAAAGGTTTCATAGATTAGCAGAGTTATCTGAAGTTGAAAGTTTCAGCCACTAGTAAGGGTAGCAGAAGGAAGCAGGAGTTTGGAAGAAAAAGATAGATATATTTCTTCCATAAGCTTGGCCCCCAGCTCTGCTTTTTTGCACATACAGAGCGTGATAAGAAATGTTTTTCCCTAGGACTCGCATCCTCGTTATTTATTACATCCCGGCAGCATGAGGTGATGTGCCAAGATCTCAGCTGGATCTGGCCCAATATTCCAAAATTAAGCAAGTAAATGGATGCAAGTCAAGTTAAGGTTTTTCATAGAGTTCAAAAGTGAACCAATTTGTCCTGTAGATATTCACTCAGTCCATGTTGTCCTGCTTTCAGCAATTACTGAAATGAAATACAGTGTGCCACTGCAGACTTGGGCCCTGATCTCATACATCAGTTCTCTGTTCTTTTTATTGATGTTTCTGAGCTCCAAGGGGGCTTCTTTTGTTGGACTTTCCCCTGTTTCACACCAAGAACAGCCTTTTGGCTCAGTGGGCCTAATAAAGCACTAGAAAGGTCCTTGTGTAAGTTTTGTTTTACATCTGTGGTAAGGTTTGCACAGGTGGTAAAATTAAAAAAGGTATTTCTAGTAGCTCTGCTGACAAAAGGAGCAAGCAGTACGCCTGTCAGAGCAAACGTGCATCCTGATCAGCTCTGAAGTTACAAGTAAACAAGTACTAAACTATTAAAAGCATATGATGAATAACAACTGGTATTTATTTTCTCCTTCTTAGTCCATGTGGGTAAGAAAAAAAGGCATAAAGTATGCAGCTACAGTTGAGCAAATTTTTTGAATTTCATCTGGTTTAAATAACTAAAAGTTTTTCTCTCATATTGAAACTATCTTATGAAGATATTCATAAATTCTCCTCCCAATATGGGGATTTAAAATGACACTTCCTACTACCCAGTAGGGAGGCCTAATGTCAAGCCTTGAGTTTTGGCAGTGGTTTGGGATATTCTTTCTTCTTTCTTCTGATGCTGTACTTGTGTTTATAAATAAAGGTTTTGTAACAGAAGGGACAAAAATTCAATGGGACTCAATTCCTAAATGCAGAAGGTAGCCCACTGCTGTATTCAGTCATTATCAGTCCATCCTAATGTCTTCTTTGCTACAGGAGACAGAACAGACGGGAAAATGAGGGAAGTTCATCCCAGAACAGCATGCACCAGATCGCTTATATTGCACTACCAGGTCTTGAATACTTGACTCACGGTATCGGAGACTGTAAGTTATAAGTAGCCATAGAAGTAACTTTTCCACCAGCAGAAGTATTTGCTTACTCATGTCTGCTAGCTGTCCAAAACAGGCAGAAAGGAAGGCAATTTTAAGAAAAACATGGATCAAGTAAAGTTAGATTAGCCTTTCAGACAACATTCATATCTGGCATTCATACAATGCAGAACAATGATTAAAAAAAAAAAAAAAAAAAAAGAAAGCAAAAAGCAAAAGTGGAGTAAACTGTTCTAAATCCAGAAGAGAAGAATGGGTTTGCCAGACCATTTCCAAAATGGGCTGGCAGCCTTTCACAGTGCTGAGTTTACCATAAGGAATGTGTGCCACATACCTTTACTCCAGGACATGATCTCACTATAACCAGGAGCACTCAGATTTCCAGCTAGAAAACCTGTTATGAGCTTTACTCTCTGATTGAAATTTTTTAATGGGGTTATAATTGTGACAGACTTTATTAATGAATGTATACACTTCTATTGTCGGTAAGATCAGTGATTAAAATAAATTTACCTTATCTTGTTTTTTAAGAAAGAATATTAAGCCTGGAACAAAAAAAAAAAAATAAATGAAAGATTCTGTTTGGGTTTGGACCATATGCAGTTCCCACAAATCAGGCTAAAATGGAGAAATGATTGAGGCTAACACTCCTTTTGTTTGGATCATTTTTATTTTCTCTACAATTTATAACATATCTAGGCCCTTGTGATTGTTTGGATGAGGTGGTTTTAAGTTGTATTTACTGTCTGGGTTTATACCTCATGGATCTGACCCAAAGCAATGAGGATTTTCAGATCCTGTTTTAAGTAGATACCTGCTGAGGCAGTGCCACTTCTTCTTTCTGTTTACTGCAGTCGTCTTCGAGCCAGGGTTTGCTGCTCATTTTCAACTCTGCTTCCACTCCCTCCCCTATTTCTTCCCACAACAGTAGGTTCATTCCCAAAAGGAGAAATGCTGGTAGTTTGAGCCCTAGGTTCAGTCAACAGAACTTTTTTATACTCTTCTTTTATCATAAAAAATTTGTCTTATGTTTATTTCTGCCCTGTTTCTTTACATCTCCCTTGTCACCACACAACATTGCTGCTTTACACAAGCATACGTTGTGGAGGCCCAGAGGAATTAATTCTTTATTATGGCATTCCTCCACACTTCTGCTTTGGTGCCAGTATCTGCAGAACCTGTTTTGGACTTTTGTGTTGACCTGAAACGCTAAGTGTTTCCTGGAAGGCAGACATTTTTCCCATTCTCAGTGCCTCTCCTTCCTCATTTGATGATGGGATCCCTTCCTGTTGGAGGAGGAATCCCAGATTCCTCAGAAATTAAGATGCAGGTGAGGAATAATTTTCACACAAGCTATGGCTTGAAGCATTTATGCATTTCAATTATGCAGAACTGCAGGGGTTGAAATCATGCAAAGTTAATTATAGAGATTAAAAATATATCTCTGAATTTACAAAGATAAAACTCTAATGGGAAAAAAGGAAAAGGAAAAGCAGTTTTAACACAGTGGAAAGATTGAGATTTTGAAAATGAAATGGCTTGAATTGACAGGATGGGTAGAAATGGTCTTTCTCCTCTTCGCTATACCTTTACTTTCCTCCATAAAAGGGTTGGAAAAACTGGAAAGGCAGGAACAGAGCAG
>NW_009649570.1:881906-886296 GCF_000708025.1 Charadrius vociferus
GCAGCATGAGCTCTACAGTCATCATAAAATGCTCTATAAAGTGACCCACCGTTGATGCTACGAACACACTGTCAGATAAAAAGGCAGTGTTATGTTTCACAAAGTCATAAATTGCTCTTCGTTGCATGATATAAAATTGCAGCATCTCTCCCTGATGTTATTTTCTTTTATGGTACTTCATAAAAGAAGTCTGAAACCTACAGCTATTTACCCGACTTTTACATGGGATGGTCCCAGGGCCTTTGACGTTTTTTTCTGTTCTTGGAAAGCAAATGCCACCGCCTGCACCGGTGTGTCCTCTACAACCAGGTAAAGCCTGAATCTTCAGGGATTTTGGTAGGAATTACTGCAGAGGGCTCTGCTGGGGGCTGGCTGTGGGGCAGTAGCAGCAGCTCCAGCTGGATGCAGCATTGTCCCTGCCACCAGAGAACTTCACTCTTGGGTGTGCATCACTGCTCCTTGAAGGAGGCGAGTCCTCCCAAGCTTGTGAGTGCCATCTTCATGCTGTTGTTTTGTTAATGAACCTGATAAGTTTGAGCTCCATTGCTGCTGTTGCCTGGCACGAGGGTTGCTCGCAGCCTGCAGGACGTGAACAGGATCCTGTTTTTTTCTGGTGAATTAATCTCATCATTGCATTGCCTGAATAACTGAGAACAACTGACCTTGGTTTTAAATCTATGTAAACAGAGTCATTATGTGGTCAAAACAGATGAAGGAGAAAAAAAACCCAACCAACCAGTAGATGAGAATGATGGTCAGATAAGTAATCTCAAAAAATCAGCATCTGGTGTCTTAAAATGACGTGCTGCAGAATGGGAAGCTGCTCCCATGCGTGGAGGCTGCTGCCTTGCATGCAGCATCTGGACCGGATGGGAGGCACTGGTGCCAGCAGCACTGCCACCCTACAGCTTTCCCAGGCTCTTCCACCAAAAACTGGAGCTGCCCAGGAAGTCTGGAAACCCCTGCCCAGTCCTGAGGCTGCACAGCATCTCCACAGAACTTAAAGAGGCTGATCAGTCAGAGGATACATGCAGAATAAACCCACAAGAAACAGCTCGAGATGCTGTGGATAATCAATAGTTTTCTTATCTGGGTAAGCTGGTGAGAAGCCCTGCTAGTTGTAGGCTCATGTCAAAATGAGGGAGTCAACATTTATTCTCCCCAGACTGTGCTGAGAGCACTGCGCTAATCAGAGATTGCGGTACCAGTTCTGAGTAAGAGGAGGTAAGATAGCACAGGGAGAAATCTGGGTAGCCACAGCACCCTTTGGTGCAGGAGCACAACACCAGCTCCTGCATTCTTCTCTCTCTGCTGTGGCCACAGCATTTTTTTATCTTTAGTCCTTTCCGCAAAAGCTACAGGGGCCATCTTCCCTGAAAATGGGCTGCTATTTCTTTGTTTGTGGGGAGGAAGATGGGGATAAGGGAAGAGATCCGGGAAAGGGTAGGAGTAGCATTATGTCCCTGCCCCCGATTGTCTTGGCATCTGGGACTGTTGCACAGAAAGCATGCACCAGGAGCAGCTGGAAATTAATCCAGATACCTATGCAAAGTGCGTATGCTCCCATTATTAAAGTTGAAATAGGATTTTTGGGGGGAATGGGGGAGCCAAAGAGGCAGGGAAATCAAAAACTTTATAGTGCTGGCATGCTTGGAGGCATTTTGCAACTCGCTCCATTTCTGAACCAGTGTTTCCAAAAATCACAGTAGTAGCCAGCAGTGCAGCGTCTCTCCCAGCAGTGCTTTTAAGAGTAATGCAAAAACCATCACAGCCTAGTGGCATTGCAGAGTACTACTTGGCAACCTGCAGCCCTAAGTTTGAGCTCTCAGTCTATTGTTATCAGTGACCAATATCCAAAAATAAAGTGAAGGCCTAAATATTGCTCCTCACAGCACATCCCCTTCAACAATACTTCTAGTTTCAGCCTCCAAATGTCATATTTGGGAGGATGCTGTTTCGTTCCTTTTCTTCAGACAGGAAAAACATATTTCCTAACATTTTTTAGCCCAGCTTGTCTGCCCTGAATAGATTTCCAGAAAAGCTGCATCATAACATTTCATCCTGGACTAAAAGCAAAAGTCATGCACTCGTAATGCTTCCTCTCTTGGAAGGAAATGCTGTAGAACAGGGACAGGTGCAAGATGAACCGCATTGCAGAATTTTGCTTCTACTTTCCTGAGTAATACCTACAATGGTGGCACGGAGGGAAAAAATAAATCAGTCCTAAAAGCCATGTGACATTTGGCTTGGAGTATCAGCACGAAAACTGTGGAAAACTACTTTTGAATGTATACACACTGAAATGCTTCTATTGCTCTTAGCCCTCATCCATGGGATATGCAGAGGAATCTCTCCTAAGTTTATTATTGGAAGACCATGAATAGCTAGTAAACTACTTTTCCTTTAAACTAATACTAATATTAAACTAGAACAAAATAGGGGGTTTTACAAGAATTAAATTGAAAGGGAGCAAGATCATTATTATGTAATCAGATTAATTAGTGGATCTTGTATCAAATGCCTCATATATCAGTGAAAACACCTGGCTTTAGGGGTGGGGGGATATTTAGCTGACTTGCTGCTCTGCTGAAATATGGATATTCTGTGCCCTGCAACTGCTGCTTGATGGAAGTATGCAGATGCCTTATCTCCTAAAGGAGGTTTGAGGCATTGGAGAAACACACTTGGGCAGTCTGGAACTTGGAGGAAATATTTTATTCTGTTTTGAGTAAAAATACACAAGAATAGGAGTCTTTGAGAGACACAATAAAAAGAGAGGAATATAACTGTGGCAAAACATGCTGAAATCCAATCTCCTATGCTTCTTTCATAGGAATTCATAATGGGTAAGTCAGTGTCAGTCACTCTAGGAAAAAAAAGTACTTTGATCTTTTTTTGTTGTTTATTTGCTTTATAAAAATGTGCCCGTGCTTTTGTTGCTTACTGAATAACATAAAATATATCCAGTTAAGTATGTGCAAATGATGCATGCTTTCTTCAATTTGGCAGCTATAGCGGCTTAAGAAATTAGGGAATGGTCTTGGGCACTGCCACAGGAAAAACACAAGAATTAAAGTTGTGGAGGAGAGGGAAAGGCCAAGCCAATCTCTTCACGCTTTTTCAATAAAACCAACAATGGTAATCAGTCTATTTTTTGAAAGAAATATGTCCCTGTAAAGATATTCTATGAGGCAAGATCATTAGTATTTTAATGAAGTAATGAAATGTCACATTAGCTTTGCTGTCCTTACTCGGGGGTCTCTGTATGATATGCCATTGTGTGGTATGGGCACACCCATTGCTTTGCACTCTAGTCTAGTCATATCATTGATAGCTCTTAAGCCTCTTGATAATTAATTTACTTTACCATATTTTGTTTTAACATGGAAGAGAAAACAGAAAAATATTAGGGAAGCTGTTCAAGTGATCTGTGATTTATACTACGTCCTTTCTTGATTATTACTCTGTATACAACCACTGATGAAGCAGAAATAAAGAAAAAAATCCACTTTCCAGTAATTAATTGTTATATATAGAGATACTGCATCTGGGATGTCATTCATCTAGGATATCCTTCAGTTTCTAAACTCAACACTGTAATCTCTTCCAATCTGTCAACCTATAGCAAGAGCCAATGCCTGGAAAGGACATTTAGAGAGAAAACTGCAGAGGAAATAGCATTGGCAGTTCAATATATATCAATCACCTTTCCAAGTCAATGCTAAAATGTTACACTTTACTATAGTGCGAAGGGAAACAGCGCTGTTAGAGTGGCTGCGTAATATCCCCAAGTCTGTTCCAGTGTCTTTCTACCAAGTAGAAGGTTGAAGATGCATAAGGTATTCTCAAAGCCTGCTTCCTGTTGAAAGAAAATTGCCTTGGCATAGGAGCTCTGCAAGACAGCTGCACACTGCTCCCTGCAGAACCCCTTCTAGACTCCAGCACACCAACAGAGCGTGGAGCCAAGCGTGAAGGCTGGAGGAACTTGCTAAAAGCACAGCTTTTGCCTTACCACAGTGCAAATGTTTGGAGTGGCACAATAGTCCGCTTGTACAGGCAAATACAGCCCAGGCCTTTGAACTGTCCAAATTACATTGCAGTTGTGAGACAGACGTAATGAGGCAGACGTGAGAACAGTTTAGCTTTAGCTACTGCTTTTTTTTCCCTGCCTCCCCTGACTCCATGGGCTCCATGTTGAATCTGTGTGCTGTGTATTCATGGGCACTCTTCACAAGAGAAAGCTGGGCAGAGATCTCCAGGTTGAAGACAACTAAAGGTGATCAAGATACATGGTTGTGTTGCTGCTTTCAAGCTAATGATCTTTGCTGAAAAGCACCTATTTTTAGTTTTTGCATCACCTGTCTTGAAAGAAGCCATATTTTGTAACCTA
>NW_009649570.1:886354-894430 GCF_000708025.1 Charadrius vociferus
TAAAGACCTATGAATTCTCTCAGTAGGGATCTAATTTTAAGACAGTATTCCCACTTCTCACGTTTAATCTTCTGTGCCAACCCCTCTCACGTCATGATTCATGTGTTGTCCAGCGTCAGGCATTGAATTGCACTTCTGCACCATGGCATCACGATCCTGGAAGTTACCACCACTTCAATAGAGACTTGAATGGGCACATGTAGGCTTCTGATCTGATGTCTCAAAAATTGGACAGACCCTGGCTGCCTCTGGAGTACCTGTGCAGGAAAAAATATAAAGTTTGTGTGTGATTCTTAAGGTAAGCAGAAGGCTCATTGATAACTGGAGTGAAAAAAGTTTTCTGTAACAATATCACAGTGTTTTCAGAAAGATAAAGAACTGTAAAAAATGAATTTGAAAAGAGGTTGATATAACCTATCTCACAGAGATGACAGTCTCACTATACTATCAAATCAAAACCTTTCAAAGTGACATAGATAAACTTTATTTTTATTGTTAAATCAACTTTATTTTTATTACAAGGTATTTTATTCAGGAAGTTAAAGAGCATAGTGTACATGAGTATTGGCAGACTGAAAAGGAAATCTTTTTTTATTAATGAATATCAGGAAAATCAAGCATAGATCAATCATCGCTGATGGATTGTTAAAGAATTTCCACCATCAACATAAATTTGTATCTAATTTTACTGTTATTGCTATGGCAGCTAATTTCTTTCATTATAAGATTTGTCAGCTAGCTATCTCCCTCCATAAATAACTCTTATGATATGAAGACTGAGATTTTTCTGGATTTTAGAAAGGCAGTGTTGTGTTTAGAGCTAGTCTTTTCTTTGCTCAGTCAATTTTTTGTTTCTGTAGTGTTACCATCTTAATTGTAATTTCAAGGCTTCCTTCATATTTACATTTCTGGGTTTAATTCCTGCTTTTTTTTTTTTCTTTTTTTTTTTCCTTGACACAACTACCCTGGCACAGATAGGCTCTGTGTGACAGCATATAGGTGAGATTCTTCAAAAGTTGCATGCGGTTAGTAGTTGTCCTTGGTCTAAGGGGTGAAAATATACGTTCCTTTTTCTTACAGAATACTGGTATCTATTCTCTTCCTTCCCCTGAACTGTTTCTGATGCTACCATAGTTTTGTGCTCGTTGTGATAAGAAATCAAAGGCCAATACCACTCCTTATCTTCTTTTTATTACAGGACAGATAGCAGTTTTTTTACAGACCAGAAATACCCACGTCTAGACTTCAAGAAAATCAAATCAAACACCGCAGTTTTAGCAGCTTCATTCATAGTACCATTTATTCAACAGAATGATCAGGTAAGCCTAGATGTTGATTTAGGCATAAAAAACCTTCTGTACATGTTAATATTCCATTTAAGTAGAAGCTAATTTTTATTCATTTAAGCTGCATCTTTATGGTTAGGCTAGTATAAAGCCCTCAGATATGAAAAAAATCCTGATGAATGAAAATTAGTGGTGTTTAAAGTAACAGTTTAAAAACCTGTTCAGCCCTGTTCACAAAAGAAGTTTGTGAAATATCTCTGGAAATACATAATATTGGCCTGCAACAAGCCAACCAGATTTTATTTGCTTTTCCAAATTTAAGACATGGTGTATATATAATCACTGTTTTAAGAGCAATTTACCTATCTAATCCCAAGTTCAAACTTTTTTATAGATAATATTTAGAGTTCATCTGTGTATGAAGTTTAACTAAACTGTCAGCTTTTCAGTTGTTGAGAACACAAAAGTGTGAACATTTCAAAGAATGTCTATGGAGAGTTTTAATTTACATAACATTTTCCATTCAGCAACTAAAAAAAATCATGTTCACTTTTTTAATTGTTATTCTTGCTCAGGCGTTCTAGAGAAGCCAAACAAAAATGTTATTTTTTCAGAATGAATCAGAATATGCTGAGTTAATATGTCACAAAAATGTCAAAATAACTGTTCTGAAGTATCAGTCAAAAATTGCTGACACGAATTAAAACTGGTGCATTTTATACATTATCAAGCATATCTCAAAGTTAATTTTCATAAAGCCTTCCTTCCTTTTATGAATCAGAAGCAGTTCTTTGGCATGTCCTTGAAAACTTTGTTCTTACCTGCTAAAGTAGACTTCCTTGTTCACCTAAAATAAGGCAAAAACCTGATTTATGACAAATAATTGGCATGCATTGACAAAAGCTTCAACTAATTGGAAGGAATCCAAAGAATGCACAGCCGTGAAGCTATTTTAAAAATAAGTTTGTCATATATACTCAGACAGGTAGCAATAGTATCACTTTCTATGAATATGCATATTCAAATACAAAGTGGAGGAACCAGAGCAATGTTTGTGCATCACTTCTGCAGGCATTTTGCATCATTTTCATTAAACTGAGCTGGAGAGTGGGCAGCTCTGGATTAGGGTTTGAATTGCTCACAATTAGGTACAAGCAGAAAGGGGAAGAGAAGCATGAATGTGCCTATTAGGCATGTGGAAGAATTGTTTGTTCCATTTGCTTACTATGACATTATTCATAAATTTGGTCATTCTGTTGCCTATATCTGACAACTGTGTGCGTCAAGAAGGTAAAGAGGGGAGAGCTAGGTTTAACCTTTCTGAATGAATAGTTTCCTCTAAACTAGTTTTGGGAAACCCACTGAATCCAAATGTGGGCACTGAATGAAGAAGCAGCATGAAAATAGGAACAGAAGTTACATTTTGGGTAGTTTGGAGGCTAAGAGACATTCTACAGTTTGGAACTTAAATTCAGAGAAGCAAAGTAGGGGAAATGAATGTCCAATGGAAGTTGCTCTAAAGAATTTTGGTTTTATATTTTATTTACTTTAAGGAAGACATTAGTGTTTGGCATGTGATTGCTATCTGTCTAAACAACTCATACAATTTTTATTTTTTTTTCTGTAAGCCTGTGGCAATCATACATATGATGGAAAAGATAGAAATTTCATCAACTAATTTACTTAATTTCAAAGCAAACATGGAAAATTGGAGTGTTCAGCTGACATAAAAGTAAGGATTGGACAAGTTACTTGCAAATTGTGGAAAAAACACTGAAAAACCTGGAAAAACAAGTCTTTAAGACATCTATTCTAGAACTAGAGACTCTATATAGAATAACCAGACCACATTAGAGCCTGCTCTAAGGATCAGGTTTTATTGCAAACTTGTGGCTAAAGTGAAAAGTTTTCTTCACTCAGGCGAGTAGCTTGGTAGTAGAGGAAGATGACAACAAGAGTTGCCCTTCCTTTGATCTGAAGGTGTTAATTTTTGACACTCAATAAAAACAATCCTGGGACTCCTCATTTTGTAACTACCCACTTGGGAATTAATCATCTTCTTTTATCCTCTAATGAGAAGACCGAGCCTTGACTCTGAAAGAAAAAAAAAAAAAAACCAAAAAAACCCAAAAACCAGACTCTACTGGAGTGTATTTCAAAGTGGTATTCAAACTTAAAAGAACCAGCAAAAAGATAATATTCATGTAGAGAGAAAAAATTAGAAAGCAAGATTAAGTTTGAGGCTGAGAAAAAATCAAGCCTTAATATTCAAAGAAATGAAATAGCCTTTATCCTAATTATATCTGTGCATGTCATATCCTACAGAATAGAAGCTTTATGCCTCAGTGCTGTTTTGTTTTTTTTTCCTCAGAAAGACGTACGGTGTGACATTCAGTGGATTCGACATACAGAGAATTTCTTTGAAACCTGCACTAAGCCAACCAAGATGACTGGTGTTGCTCAAGTAAATCCCCAAGAACAAAATGGGTATAATTCTTGAACTACTGAGTGCCTGGCCAAGTTCTAATATGCATGACTGCTGAACATAGAGGGTTTATGTCACAAAAGCCAAAAATACTGTGTGAAAAGGAGCTCTATACATACCACAATATGCCTTCCTTCTGCAAAATTGTAAGTACAATACTCCTGAAACTGCAAACACATTTCAGAAGTGTCTTTTTCATTACTGGATGCAGGAGTGTTTAATTGTTTGGAAACCTGTCCACTCAAGTCCAAAGCCTAGTAATAGTTACATCAAGCTTTCCACAAGGAAAACCTTTCCCTTTCCAAAAACCCATAATCCCTGGAAGCAGGAAGACATGCCAAGAGTCAATAATCTGAAGGTGAAGAGATCCGTAGAGGAAGACTCAACTTTATTTTTCATGTTCTCAGAGAAAGAACTGATCTGCTTAAAAACGTCATTAACCATTATCGTTGCTTGATAATGCTAAAATCTGTATGTGGTATTCTAGGCTGAGTTATCCTAATAAAAGTTGAGTAATCCTAGCCGCTAGAAAAAAACCCAAAACTTTACCCCAAGTATTAAATATTGTTTTAGGAAAATATAAAATATATAAAATGTATAAATATAGCTTTAGGAAAAGGAAAGGTTTTATGCATTGTTCCTTTTTATTGGGAAGTCACTGTTTAACTCTTGCATCACTACAAGTCTGTCTTAGCTTATTTTGAAGTCTGGCAAATGCAGAGAGGAATAGGAGTGGTTTTGGCATAGAAGTAAGGTTCCTGACATAAAAAGAGCTCCTGGTTTACAGAAGAGACAAAATGCTAAGTACACATCTCCCAGGCAGAAAAGGTTAATATTCATGGACTTAGTTAATATTTTTGAGCTTCAGTGGAATTAATGATAAACTCATCAACTTAGTAACGGAGAGTTTATAACTTGTGTCATGTCAGGAGAAGCACCAGGAGAAAAATGTGACTTGAACACAACTCTTTTGCTGTTTCCCAGTTGTCAGAACAACAGAGTAATATATTCCACCTCTCTTGTAAGTTTAGCACACTCTTCATCATAAATCTGGCCACATCTGTTGGCTGATGTACAGGGACTTAGTGCCAACCTGAAAAATATCAGCTTCTTTAATGCAGGTATATGGAGCATGTGGTCGGTTCTCTCCACTGCCGGGCCTGTAGCCACAACTCAGAGGCGTCAGCAAAATGGTCCGTATTTCCTGCTGCTTTTATGCATGGACACGTGTGCCTTGAAAACACAACCAAACCTTCACAATACTTTACTAACAAAATACCCTGGTGTCTTTTTGTGTCTTCAAATGCCGTAATTTGGGAAACTACACTGTCATCTTTCTCCCCTAACTTAAAAGAGAAAACGCTTTTGTAACTGTAAGAAGATATTTGAAAAGAGGAAAGGTTCTATGTAGCAGCCAGTTACAGTACTCATGCCTTTGCTTAAAGTGGGAGAAGAACTATTCTCCGGGTTGTGACTGAATTTCTATTCTTATTGCCAGGGATTTCACCTTCTGAAACATGTTCATTGTCAGGGAAAGATTTCATTTGTTGAATCAATTTGTAATGCTATGCATCTACTGGTGCACATCTACAGGTGCTCCTTCCTGTACTTGTGCAAAGCATTTCACACTGTCCCGCATAACATCCTTGTCTCTAAATTGGAGAAACATGGATTTGATGGATGGATGACTCATCAGATAAGGAATTGCTGGATGGATGCCCTCAAAGGGTTGCCGCACTCAAAGAATTGCAGTCAATGTCTCGATGTCCAAGTGGAGACTAGTGACAAGTGGTGTTCCTCAGGCATCAGTACTGGGACTGGTGCTGTTTAACATCATGGTTGGCAACATGGGCAATGTGACTAAGTGCACCCTCAGCAAGTCTGACAACAGCACCAACCTGTGTGGTACAATCAACACGCAGGAGGGAAGGGATGCAATCCAGTGGCAATGGACAGGCTTAAGAGGTGGGCCCGTGCAAACCTTGTGAAGTTCAACAAGGCCAAGTGCAAGGTCCTGCACCTGGGTTGGGGCAATCCCAAGCACAGATACAGGCTGGGTGTACAATGGATTGAGAGTAGTTCTGCTGAGAAGGACTTGGGTGTGTTGATTGATGAGAAGCTTAACATGACTGACAATGTGTGTTCACAGCTCAGAAGGCCAAACGTATCCTGGGCAGCATCAAAAGAAGGATGGTCATCAGGTTGAGTGAGGTGATTCTGCCCCTCTGTTCTGCTTTTGTGAGACCCCACCAGGTCTACTGCACCCAACTCTGTAGTCTGCAGCATAAGAAGGACGTGGACCTGTTGGAGTGCATCCAGAGGAGGACTACAAAGGTGACCAGAGGGCTGGAGCTCCTCTCCTGTGACAGAGTTGGAGTTGTTCAGCCTGGAAAGAAAAGGCTCTGGGGAGACTTTATTGCAGCCTTCCAGTACCTAAAGGGCGCCTACAGGAAAGATGGGGAGGGGCTCTTTATCAGGGAGTGCAGCAATAGGATGAGGGGTAATGGATTTAAACTGGAAGAGGGCAGATTTAGATTAGATATTGGGAAGAAATTCTTTACTGTGAGGGTGGTGAGACACTGGAACAGGTTGCCCAGAGGAGTTGTAGATGCCCCATCCCTGGAAGTGTTGAAGGCCAGGCTGGATGGGGCTTTGAGCAACCTGGTCTAGTGGGAGATGTCCCTGCCCATGGCAGGGGGGGGGGAACCTAAATGATATTTAAGGTCCCTTCCAACTCTAACCACTCTATGATTCTGTCTACATTCTGGGCAGCACTATTATTTATATTCCCATGCATTTAACAGACACACGGAGGTTATCACATTTAAAAAGAAAAGAATACTGTAATTTCTCCTTGATTAAATAATAGATTAATTCCAAGTAATATTTTTTTACTTTTCTAAATAATGAAGGAGCATCATGGTGCTTCTCTGGGTTTTGTAATCTACGTGTGCAACCACACCTGTTCTTTAAAAGAGAATAATGATGTATCAGTTAGGAAAGAAGTAATTTTAAAATTACATACTGTATGCTAAAAGTATATTAGAATGAAGTTGTGAGGTGGCAAAGTCAAGAGCTTAAATCACAGGTGAATTCGTTGCCTTTCCAATTCTCATTTTGTTCTTTCTGTATATGCATTATAGTATTGTCTCCAGTTACATCATATACTTGATTTCTGTTTCATTCGGTGTAGAGGATGGAGATTGCTCATTAAAAAGCAATTTCCTGTGTGTGACCTGTACTTTACTTACTGTGATCTTGTCAGATGCTACCTAAAATATGGAATTATTAAGTTATTTAGGGACCATCTCCTGTGAAGCCAATGGAATGCTGAAGTATTATTCAGACTTCCAGAAATGAACTAAGCAGTTTAACGTCTGAACACCTAATTGTGTCAGAAGGTGCAGGGTTTTTGTCAAAGCATGGATTTGTATTTTCTAAGCATAGCTTTCCGCAACGCTAAGTTCAGCTGTGGCTTGCCTGCAGTTCTGCACAGTTGATACACTCATGCCCTAATTGGACACCTTGGATAAGATGACTTGAGGATCCTCCACAGGTGCTAAACATTCAGTGACAGGGAGTTTTATATTATCTTTCAGGGCAGCCTTCTACTGCCTTAACTGACACCATCCTTTCTGTTTTTTATCCAGGAGATGGGTAATCTTATGCTTCATTCACTAGATACATACAGCTTCTGCCAGGGGTGTGAGGCAAGCGCAAACAAACAAATCACATTTTCCTTATGGATTTCACAGAATAATGCAAGAGTCCTCTGGGGAGAGAGAAGAAGAGGAAAAAAAAAAAGTGTGCCATGTTCATAAAACATTTTCATTTCAATATAGGAATGAAAAGTAGGCTAGCACCAGAAAAATAAATTATGAGATTTCTAACGTCTTGAAGTTTGATTTTTGAAACTGCAGTAAGAAAGAAAACCTTTATATATCTTACTGGAAAAGAAATGATTCTTGAGCAGCTGTCTGTTACAGGAAGAGAATATAATATGAAATATCACCACCAACGTATTTTTTACATATGAACAAAGAGGAATTTTGCGTGAAGATACAACACAAAATGACATCCTTGATTACACAGGCCAGTTTTGATGTCTTAACTACATTGTGGATTAAGCTGTTTTCTGCAGGCAGTAACTAAAATAACATTGACATTTCTGTCTAAAGCAGATAGCATTTGCCATGTCAGACATGCATTTTCTCAAACAATACAAATGTATGCAGCAGTATTTTTATTTTGCATGTTTGTGAGAGCTCAGTTCTGCCAGCTGATTAATGCTGACTAGTCCTTTTC